>NC_090647.1:341263661-341386161 GCF_040937935.1 Hyperolius riggenbachi | reverse complement strand
TCGTATCTTAGTTTAAATGCAGAGTCACAGATGCATACATTTTTGTGAAAAGTTGTGCGGATCAATGCAAACTGGTAGTCATTTGCACTGAATCACACATACACAGGAAAAGCACAGAATTTAGTAGAAAAATGTATGCATTTTACTATGCTTCTCCTTAACATTTTGGGCAAAGATCAATATAAGTGGCCCTTTTTTGTGCAGCCTGATGAAAGAAGTGCACAAAAGTGTGTTCCCTTTATTTTGATTTCTAGTAGAAACAAACACTTATTAGGAATGGAAAGAGGAGCGAGCAGGGTCACATCTGCAATCATTGGCAGCCATGACCAGCTTCAAAATTTAATTTGAAAGAAAAACATACAGGAAGCTGACCATGATTAATGAATCTTTAGTTATTTCACAATTAACACTTTTGTACATGAATAACCCCTCCAATTCAAAACTATCTATCTATCTATCTATCTATCTATCTATCTATCTATCTATCTATCTATCTATCTATCTATCTATCTATCTATCTATATATATATATTTGGTCACAGTCTAGATATCAGTACTAAATACAAACCGTATAGTATATAAGTTATCTCTGGAATTGTATAGAAATAACATTTAAAGCATATTAACCACATTTTTCAGTAGAAAAATACATATATTTACATAGATCTGCACAAGTCCTGAAAGAGGGATAAATGAGGAGGAAAAAGGGACAGTTGGGAGCAATGGGTAAGGAATGGTACACAAATGGCAGATAACATATTACACGCATGTTGCACTTATAATGCAAGTTGCACTATTTACACAATGCTGGAAATGTTAGTAAAACATACATCAGCACATGTAAAGTTTACCGATGTTTAGAGAATCTGACTTTTTGTATCACATAGAAAAAAAACAAAAACTCTTGAGCATCACCCTTCTGGATAAAAAAAAAAAAAGTTTGAATTTTATATTTTTAGGTTCTCACAGACCTAAAATCTGACAACCAACGTCTGAAGGATGAAAATGGAGCCTTGATCAGAGTAATAAGCAAACTTTCCAAATGACCCTGTAACTTTCATGGTACAATTGTTGAAGAACTGCATACGGTTATTGTCGCCAAGAGTTACCTGTTACTGCAGCTGCCAGTCAAAGAAGCACTTGGTGTTTTTGATGCATATATTTGTGTAAGTACATTTAACATTGGTCACCTCTCATCTTCAAGTGGATGATGTAATACACTGAGATGGAATGTCTGTATATTTGTAAGACTAAGCTATGACAAGGAAATCACTGTAAAGGTCTCAAAACCATACACTGCTGGGAAAACATGAACCACTAAGCAAATAGCAATACGAGAAATGTAGTAACCCACCACGACCAATAGAAGCCTAATATTTCCATGACCACAAGAAACTGATATGATTGCTGTGTGTTTTTTTTTTTTTTATGAATCTTTATGCTGTTTTATTGTGTATCTGCATCCATACATCTGGCTCAGTTTTTCCTAGGGTGAGATGTTTCACAGACTGCAGTGCACAAAGCTCCTTTGAATTTCTCTACCTCACCTTTTCTAGAGCTATCTCTCTGATTATCCTAGGACTTGTCTACGTCACTCATTGGGCTTGATTCACTAACTGGCGCTAAGTGATAGCGCCGGAGTGAACAGCCGCTTAGTGCCCCATAAGTAACTTTGCGGGCACTAATAGTCCCGCAAAGCTACATCGTGCACAAGACCACCCACATCGCGCGTAGCGGGACAGTAATAGTGTGCAGTGTGACGATAACGTCGCACCCGCTGCCCTGTAAACGTCGCACCTGGGGGTCACCTGATGCGCCGGTTGCGACTTTACAGGGCAGCGGGTGTAACGATAACGTCGCACCGCGCACTATTACTATGCAGCCGATGTGGGTGGTCCAGTGGGCGCAAACCCCCTAACGCTGTGGTTTGCACCCACTAACTGTTAAGGCCTCCTAACCGGCTTAGGGCCGGTAAGTGAATCGAGGCCATTGTCTCTCTTTAATGGCTAATGCACTAGGAGAACAGGCTTACTGTGTTATACTCACATTTAACTTACATGGAATTGCAATATGCTACAGTCAGGAAAGTTCTGTATGAACAGAAATTCTGAGACTTTGCAATCTATAGAGATTCACTGAGATTTTGTACTCGTGAAAGTGTGTATTGTACTTGGAGACATAGGCCCGTATTCAGTTAACTCTTTTCCTACATTTTCTCACAGGAAATGTTTTTACACCTAATCAATAAAATATATCTTTTAAGCCCCTGGGAAATAAGAAAATACTCAAAATAAGTTTCAAATACTCATCAATTTTTTTTTTACCTACATTTTAGTACTTTTTCAATTGCTCAGTGATAAAAAGTTATTTAGTAGATGAGATTAAAAGTTCTATCCTGGGATGGAAATAAAAGTTAATTGAATGTGGTTTATAGAGACGTTGGAATTTAGCACGTTACAGAGATACCCTAAGAACTGTTTTTTTACAGCGATTCCCTCAGAAATGGTTTTCTAGAGATTCCTTCATATGTTTTTTTTACAGAGTTTCCATGACATTAGGTACTCTAGAACAGTGTTTCTCAACATTTTATTGGTATGTACCCCTTTTAAAACCCTGTACTCACCAAGTACCCCCTAGCATAGTAAACATTATCACAAGTACCCCTTGACAAATATATATTTAGTCGTAGTACATGATAATTGGTTCTAAACAATTTCCAAGCATTTATTATTGCTTTTGATTAGCTAAAATACTAATTTAATGTAATTTAAATAAGATGTATCATTTTCTAAAACTCTAAATTTGTTATTCTTGGTTAAGTATATAAAGCCAGAGTACCCCCTGGAACCATCAGAAGTACCCCCTGGGGTACGCGTACCACATGTTGAGAACCTAGGCTCTAGAAGAATCAGCTGAGACTGTGTATTGTGTATATAGAGTCACTGGTGCATTCTAGAGAGAATCATAGAGATCTGGAATTTGGTACTCCTCAAAGATTCACAAACTGGCCATTCTGCTGGTATTCACTGAGATCTGAGAAGCTGCACAGAGAACACATTCCATGGCTTCTTACTACATTATAACCCACAGTCTGACCTGTCTTGGCCAACCCCAAAACAGGCTGGTGCAGAAGCTGAGGATGCTGAAACTAGGGGAAAATGTTTGTGGACAGAGAACTAGCTCAGGGCCAGAAGATTAACAGTAGTCATACTAGAGACTGCAAACTGTTAGTAGCAGGTCCTGCAAGGGTCAGCATTTTGGGGATGGTCAATGAGATGCTAATAATTCCAAGTTGATGCTAATTTTTGCGATTTCAAATTAACCAATCAAAATGACTAGCTGCTGCATTTGATAGGCGAGCTGCATAAATTTGCATCATCTTGTAATTACGAATATCTCCTTGATCATACCTAGGCAATACTGGGTGCCATTCTCTTCTGTTTATTGATGACTTAGACGATGGAATTCATGTTGCTATCTCTGCAGATATTATATAAAAAAATAGGTTGCATAAAAGGGAAATAAAATCTCGAGATGCTGGTATACTACTCTCTCTGTATAAATCACTTGTAAGGCCACAACTGTAGTATGGGATACAGTTTGTAACACCACACTATAGGTAGGACACCAAAGTTTTAGAACAGGTACAAAAAAAAAAGTTGGGGAAAAACCGCATTCAGCATTTTAGACTTTTTTTGCTAATTTATCAATATTTTCACAGGTGCGGTAGAAGTTCGATAATATACCAAAGCCCATTGACAAAAACCTGTTCAGTAACAGCAGAAGAGTCTTTGTTGTTGTCCGTGCAGAGACAGCATTACACTAGTAAGCGGCATCCTGACATCCCTGACATTAGATGTGCATGTTTGTTATACTCTCTCTGCTTGCTCTAAATCTGTCTATTAGTCTTTCTGAACATTTTATTTAATTGCCACAGCTTAGATGAACTTCCAGGAGACTTTAAGCATGCTAGGCTTAAGTTATTTCCCCACTAGTTCCTCCGCATCTTCAAACAGGAACCTAATGGGTCGTATTGCCAAATGGCTTTAGGAGAAACCTGTTTTATTCCGTGTTCTCTCTGCTCGCTGCCTGGGGGTTGAAAAGTTTGTCCCTCCCGAGACTTGCAGGAGACATGGGCTGCTTCTATTGGCTCCCTGCGATTGTCCACCTTGGGGATATCCACAAGGAAGGAATTCGAAGCTGGTTTCCGACAGAGGAGAGCTGCCAGTAACCATTTAACATGCTACAGTTTTTTTACCGCAGTAACCTTCATGATTTGACATTTTCCGATGTGTTGAGATATTTGCCGCACAAATCGGTAATTTACCTTGCTATGAATTGACATTTTTTATAAGTGCTCGGTGCACTCAGCTGTTTTCAGCATTATATACCCACTCTCCAGCTCTGGCTAGGAAGTGTAATGGTTAAGGGCTCTGCCTCTGACACAGGCGACCTGGGTTCGAATCTTGGCTCTGCCTGTTCAGTAAGCCAGTATCTATTCAGTAGGAGACTTTAGGCAAGTCTCCTACTGCTACTGCCTATAGAGCGTGTCCTAGTGGCTGCTGCTCTGGCGCTTTGAGTCCACCAGGAGAAAAGCACAATATAAATATTTGTCTTGTCTACATACATACCATGCACTCTGTATAAAATGTTAAAATACAGTACCATACCCCACTCTATATACATACCATGCACTCTATTAAATGTTAAAATACAGTAATTGAAAGTAATAATGTTGGGGGAGCCATGGAACCCAGTCCATAGCCAACAAACAGCCTAAGTATTTGGCCTTCGGCAATTTGTGCTGGTTGGTTGAGACTGTTGGGTAGTTGATTTCTGGATAACTGGGACTCTTCTGTGATTCCAACTCGGTGCAGATTTTATGTAATTTTTGTTAAAACTTGGAACTGGACCAGTCAATAATAGCTGCAGCATTTGATTTGTCCATTTACTAGCTGCATTTGTTTGCACAAACTTGGAATTATTTGCATATCATTGGCCATCCCTGCAAAATCATCCATAATGGCTCTCCTATTTCTATTGTGATATTCCCAAATCCCATTTACACCCTCTCACTTATATACAGGGGAGGACTGGGACCTTTTGGCCTGGGGGGAAACCGCAGCCTAGAGGCCCTGTCATGACAGCCCCAGCCCAAATGCACATATTAACGTAAAACAGTAATACATTAAAGTTCTGATGCGCTTCATGGTGCCCGCACACACAGATTTTTTTAGGAATCAATCCCCTTAAAATGTCTGAACGATCACATTTCGATTGATTATGACACAGAAACGATTGAAAAAGTGTCCAACAGACAGGACAGAAAATCTAGGTTAAATTAATTAGGCACGGGCCAGAAGCAGTGGTAGATCTGTGGCTAAAAGTGCTGCACCACATTGAACAGTACAATACTGCAGTTTATCTGTTTTTAATAGATTCCCTGCTGGAATGTATTGAAAATTGATGTTCTGTGTGTGGTAGGTATTGATTACAGAACTTTCCCTCTCCATAGGTATTTGACTTTTTTTTTATTTTGTTCACTTCACGCTTTAAATTGCAATCAATGAATGCTCGCTGAATTGTGCATCAGTACTTCAGCGATACATTTTGGCCATACATCTGTAGATTGTGCGATTCGATTATTATCATCGAATGGATGAACAAGCATACCCAATTGGTTGCATATTAATTCGGCGCCGCTCAGTTCGGCACGAGAGAGCCGAATGACAGCTCTCACCGCTGCCGCTAAACTCGAGGCGGCGTTAAATACTATTCTTCCTCCAAGTTGTAGCAACTCGGGAGATGTAATGTGGGGTCTGGCAGCTGCCAGAGCCCCAAATTACCACTACACAGGGCACGCAGCATAGCATTGCTGCTATGGGGCGCCTAGTTTCGGCGCTCGGCTCTCAGAGCCCGTGCCAAAATCAGCTGATCCATGCCCAATTGACTATTCGACCAATGTCATGCTGAAATGAGTCCAATGTTTTGATTGGACATGCTTAGAAATCTCGGGTTAACATGGACAATTGGGTGCGTGGCTGTAACAGCACGCAAAATTGCCAATGATTGCGATGGATCCCCTAGCTGCTGTCCTTCCAAATGTTATATGTCCGTCTGGTGCCTATGCATGTACATACTTTACCTATCCCCTGCCACCAGGAGTCTGCCGAATGTCTGCTGTACTTACGCATTCACGTCCCATGTGACAACCAGCATATAGTATGTGGGACGCATGTGTGATGTCACACACGCCCCCCATGTCGTTATAATGCCGGCAGCTATGTGGGGTGCCAATGCAGAAGTGTAAAGGACATTCGGGGCAGTAGACAGGTAACGTAGTTACGTGCACGGGGAAGAGGAATCTAAGGTGGCCATTAACGGTCCAATTTCTAGCGAAAAATCGTTCGAGCGATCAGAAATTCTGATCGGAAGTGAAATATTGTAATACATCGTTCACTACACCATCAACGAAGCAATCTTTGCTTCCTATCTATCACAACCAACAAGAAAATCCAAATTTTGGTTTGACAAAAATTCATTCGGGCGACATTTTTTTCACTCGTTCATAATCGATTGTGTCCACCAATGGAGATTATTTACAACTAATACGATCATAATTTCTGATCGCTTGAACGATTTTTCGCTAGAAATTGGACCGTTAGTGGCCACCTTAACATTTGGGGGGGGGGGGGGGGGCAGCAGCCAGTGTCAGTGTCTAGAGACCATTTCCTGAAAGATTTAATGCTGAAATAGGATTGGGAATCTGCCAATAGTGTATGGGTCTAATTAGAGAGAGATCTGTCTCTTTGTTGAATCTGTATGGGCACCTTAGTATTTGTGTGTCTTTTGGTCACTTGGCTCTGGCAGCTCCCTTCACTAAAAGCCCTCCCCCCTTCCCCCATAGTTTCCATCATACCTTAGGGCCTAGTGCTCCAGGGCCAGGCTTGCTTATCATTTTTCTGCTCCTGTTGATACTAGTGTTCTAAGAATCAGATGGAGAGGTTAGGGATCATTTCCCCTGTGCTAAACTCATCCCCACCAGTCTCATCTCACAGACATGCAGCCTTGCCAAGTGCCAGTGACAGGCGTATGTCCGTTCCTTATCTGTGGGGGAGGGAGCCCAGTACAAGTGAAAACCACAGTGCAAGGTCAGCAGTTCAGGTGGAGACACGGACACTCTGACTGCAAGCCAGCTGAGCAGTCTGTGTCCCTGCAACCTGACATTACATAGTATTATGCCATCCAGCTTCCTGCAGCAGCCCAGGCACCCAGTAGTAGCTGTACCAGCCTGCATTAATAGGAGGTCGGATCGTTTCCAAGGCTGCAAGGAATACTTTCTTTTTAACGATTCCTAGCAATTAAAAAATAAGCATGACATTGCTAGTAATCCAAGGAGGGAGTCCTGACCCACATTCACTGACAGAAAAAGAGAAACTTACAGTGGGCTGGCCGGGCTCATTGCATGCTATCTAGCTGGCTGCTACATGTGTCTGCAGTGTGTTTGCTTTGATTCAGCTTCTCTTCCGGGGGTGGAGTGCATCACCTGCAGCCAATGAGGAAGCAGCACACCGAGAGGAGAAAGTGCTGAGCCAATGCCCTGCAATTTGTGGCTGGTAAGAGAGAGCTGGGGGCGGGGCTGAAATTCTATTTTCGTTCCTACACTAAGCTGGCGGCCCTGATTGTTTATTGAGACGACGGCCCGGGGGGAAACTGGCACCCATCCCCCCGGGCCAGTCCGCCCCTGCTTATATAACAAATAGACAGTGCTACAACAAATAGTCTGGGTTTTAAATAGTTAGCAACATATCTATCATTACGTTATTTTCAAAGGAAAAGATAATTAGTTCCCAAGACTTCCTACGGATACAGGAAAAACACAGAGAGAGACTAGGAGCCCCTTATGGTGTAGTATATTAATGTCAAGTTCTAGATAAATACAAAGTGATAAGGTACTCACAAAGGTGGGTTGCAAGACCAGCAACCACAGTATAAAAACCAGTGAGGAAATCCTGTCCCCACTCACAGGTTCTTTGTCTTCAAATGTATGGGTCGCACTCCAGAAAAAAGATTGTTTGGTTGCACAAAACAAACAATTGACAGCAACCTCTAACCTCTAGCTAGGGGGCTGTAAACAAACTCACTGGGAGGGAGAAGGTGCCCCCAAAAATAATCATGGAGGTAATAAACATAAAATGGCTTACCTCAAAGAAGGGGCAACGCCAATGTAAAAAAAGAAATTTTAATAATAAGACACAAAATAGTTTTTATGTCTGATTATTAAAATGTCTTTCTTAGATTGGCATTGCCTCTTCTTAGAGGTAAGCCATTTTATGTTTATTACATCCATGATTGGTTTTTGGGGCGCCTTCTCCCTCCCTATGGCATTGTAAAGTTGGACTCGCATTGCAATGAACCACCAATAGTGATATTTACAGTGCGGTCTAAAGGCGTGCTGCATCCCAATCCACTGCATGCAGTGGGTTACCACAAAACATGTGCTTTGATAGTCAGTAAGGCATACTTTTCACTAACTGTATGCAACGCAACAAACCGATAACTTGCAGTGCCACTTTTATATTCCGTTGCATTCCTGTTTTCACAGGGAACATAATGCAGCTCACACTGTGAATGTAGTCTTCAACTTCATTTCTGGTAAATATAAGGGAATAAGAACAGCCTATGTGCTAAATGGAAGCTGTGCCTAGTCCCATGAATACATGGGAAGATAAGTTGTGACTCAAAGGAATGTTTCTGCAGCTCACTTGTTTATCGTGGCACAGTTTCAGAAGTGTATATGCAAACAAATGATAAAACGAGGAATCCTTGTTATTTGTGTATATAATGAAATGTTTGTGTACATACTGGTATGCTTCTTCTGAAGCTGCAAAATACTGACGTCCGTTCCATGTTAAACAAGTGAGCTGTAGAAACATCCCTTTTATGGCATGACATGGACATTTTTACACAACTAGGCACAGCCTCCACTTTGAATATTCTTTATTACTGAACGTGAGCTTTGGTGTTCTTTACCAAAAATAATGTAGAGTAATGTTGCCAGAGCAACCAATTCAAGTTCTTGTTTTGTTAAGCAGCAGAAACCTGATTGGTTGCTCTGAGCAGGTGCCAGATTATTTTCTAATTTCTTGTGCAGTTGTCTTGATCCAGTAATACTTGTGCACCTGTTTTGATATGGTAAGTTATCTCCACTGGGCACAAGATCTGCACCCTTCGCCACCAAACCATCCTCTGTGGCATTAGGCTGTATTTGTATCTGAATTCTAAACCCTGAACACTGGTCCTTCTCAATTAGTGTCAATACTATAGGAGTCATTATTTCTTCACTTTTTCCCAACTGTGTGAAAATGAAAGCATTGTGTATATGTCATTCGATCCTTCATCCATTGACCCCTTAGAAATGGCCCCACCCCATTACCACTGCCCTAAAACGACTGTTACTTTAAAGGGCTAGTGTACATGGACGTTTATTTTTGCACTTGTGTGGCATTTCTGAAGCAAATGGACACATCATAAATGCCGGATTCAGCTTTTGCCTGATATCTTAAGCAGCAAAGCAGATTAACCAGAAACGTGGTAAAATTGCTTTTGTGCAAGAAGTGCATGGCAATTTTACTAGTACCAATGCCGCGGGTGCACCACTGGTAATCTATCAGTGCTATGCATTTTTACCATAGCAATGTGTGCATTACCCCAACAGGTTAACAGGCGGTGCACCCCTGGCATTAGTACCAATAAAATTGCTGTGTTGCCTGTGCAGGGCAATTCCAATGCAGTTTGGTGAATCAGGGCCACCATGATACTGTATTTACAATGCATTCAGTATTGCAGTTTTCCTTGCTTTGCATTATTCCTATTTAGGCAGCCTGTTCCACTGTGTTGTATTTTCAATTCAGTCCTAATTGCTTTAATTACAGTGGGGGACTGATGCAAAGTAACCATGTTGCAATTAAATAAAATATAGTTCTTCAAAAGTGTAAAAGCAGAATATGAATGCTTTGAAAAACTCCAATGCATATCTATTTTTTTTTTGTGGGCCTGTTCACTCTTTTATAAATATGGCAATTTAAAAAAGTGATGTGATATTAGAGAGGACCTAAACTCTTCCCCAGGAAAGAAGGGAAGCACAGATAAACTCACCCTATGTATATTTAGATATAACAGCTAATTTATAACATAATTCTTCCTTATCTGTTAGTAATGAGACACTGTAATTTGAGCTGTCATCTCTTTTTGATCTGTACAGAGGTGTGTGCTGTTCAGACAGGCTCTATGTAAACACAAGAGCATGGGCAAATGCTTTATTTTTATAGCACAAAGAACATGCTTATACATTTTGTATAAGCAGTGCATTCATATGGAGCAATAAAATATGGCGAAGCTACCCTAAGGCTAGTTACACACCAGGACGTTGTGTTTAGGGGACGTTATAGGGCACATAACGTGCCCCTAACGCAATGCCTGGTGCTCTCTGGTGTGGACGTCGGAGAGAGCTGCGTTGTGCAGCTCACTCTGGCGTCCATGATGCCGTGATGCGTACTCTTGGACGCATGCAGCATCACTTGGTCCCGCCCGGCCAATCGCCGTAAACACTGCACGTCACTGAGTGCAGTGAATATTAATTAGCCATGTGCCCGGCCGCTCTCCCCTCCTCCCCAACATGACTGAGCATGTGCAAACAGTCTAACGCGGCTTAGCCGCGTAGAACGCACAGCATGCAGAACTTGTAACGCAACGTGGGCAGTGTGAACAGCCCACTTGTGTTACATTGCTGTGCGTTGGGGGAGCGTTACAGGCTGCACTAACGTGCGCCTGTAACGTCCCTGTGTGCAAGAAGCCTTAGGGCTCGTTCACACGAGGTGTTTTTTGGATTTTTTTTAAGCGCAGGCGATTTGTATAAATCGACCTAAAAACGCTTACACTATGCTTTCCAATGAGAGAGTTCTTATTGGGGCATTCCGTTTGCTTGCCGCTGACAAAAGCGCTGCATGTTCATTTTCAGGGCAATTTGCCCTGAATGGAAGGTATAAGGAAATCGCAAAGCACTTGAAAAAGCGCTATGTGTATCTATTTCCCTAGTGCTTTAATAAATGCATGTATTTATTAGTTCCCGGGGACAATGACTCCCTGACTGACTGATGTCGGGAAGTGATTTAAATAATTGCTCTGCTAAAGTGCTTACAAAAGCCCTTACAACACGCAGAGTAATTTGAAAAAAAAAAATTGCTCAGCGTGGGCGAGAGCGCGAGTGCAACGCAATGTGAACAAGGCCTTACGATGGTGAACACTGATTTGTAATGAAAGCCTGCAATTATGTCACTGGTGGCTGGGGATCACCCATTTTCAGAGTGGCAATCTGTAGCAAAATTTGTGAATTGGTGTTTGGGGGAGGAAAAAAACATCCTAACATCCACTAAAAGTCTAAAGCCAATAGCGTTGTCCACTTTCAGATGTGGCATTATTGCTGTAAATGTCTGCATAAATGACAATTCTGGTAAAACAATAGAGAAGTGGCATTAACGTAGGCTGATTATCACTTTTATAATTACCGCTTTAAAGTGTGTGTATGCGGGACACTTTCCTTCAACCAAAGTTGAAAAAGAGGGCAAATTGAGAAACTGACTACACAAAGCTTTTTCTTCAGATATACAAACTGCAGCTGACCTGCACTAAACTAGTTAAAATGACAGTTCCATGAGTGAATTAAATCAACATAGACAGTGCGTTTATGCTTCTTTTCTACTGTCAAGTATTTTCCCTCGCAAGCCCTCTCCTGACTCTCCCATATGTTTTACAGTCCAGCACTAGAGAACTACTGAGCTATGTGACATGGCATGTAGCATCAAAACTGCATCCAAGGACTGGGTGTGGTTTAAAGGTGGCCACTAACGATACAATATTTTTCATCTAACTTTACCAAATCTATGTAGTATTAAGGTAAACTGAGTCAATATATTGAATGGATAATTTTGGCAGTTAAGTTATAATGCATAGAAATGGTAAGATTGGATTTAAAAAGATTGTATAGTTAATGGCCACCTTAAGATGAATCTTCACCCACTGTGGTGTGCAGGCTCCTCTTGTGGTTCAAATACTGAAAGTGCAGTCAGATCTTGACAGGGTTGTAAGAAGAGGCTGGACTGTGCCACAACACAGTCCCATCCCCTCTCTCTGCCAGGGGGATAATAAAAGAAAGGTGCTACAAGTCTGATCCCTGCTGAACAGGTGCACACTACAATATAAACATGCCTTTACACATATATAAACGAGCTCTCTGCAGCAAACCATAATTTGCTTGGAGTTCCTTTTTAAAGTGTACTTGAAGTGAAGAAAAGTCTCTACAGGGTACTCACCTCAGGAGGGGGGAATGTTGGGAGCCTAAAAATGCTTCTGTCGTCCTCCGCAGGCCAATTCCAGCATTGGGACCCCTGAAAAAGAGCTGGTCGATGCTGGCACACTAGTACCATTTTGCTCGTCTTTCTTTGGTAAAAGCCTGATCAGGACTGCACTGCAGCACTGGCACAAGCTGTCTGCACAGTAGCATGGACCCAATCGGGCTTATCTATTTCTGCCGGAGTCTGAGAAGGATGGTGCTAGTGTGCATGGGAGGCCACTCTTTGGGGATCCCAGCACTGGATTAACTTGACGTAGGACGATGGGGGATGCCTCTTTTGGATCCAGAGGCCTGCCTCTCCTGAAGTAAGAATCCATTTTTTTTGTTTATAAAAGGCAGTTTTACTTTAATTTATTGATTTTCAGTGCTGTATCTCACATAGCTTAGGCCTCACTCCACCAAACCTTGTAAGAAAAGGTTGGAAGAAATATTTGCTTTTTGAAATTGCAAGTGTGAAGAGTTTTGTACACCACCACAACGGTTTATCTTCAATGCTTTAAGAACTGTTGAGGAGGTACATAAAAATCACCTCTCCCACAAACCTAAACTTGTCTTACTACACGGGAAGCCAACGCTGCAGAGGGAGCATTAACAGGCTGCGCCATGTCTTTGAAATGAAATAACACTAGATATATTATTGCTACACTAAACCATCAATTAATATTTTGAATTGTTACAGTGCTGAATATATTCTTACAAGGTACACATGATTTGGTTTGTTTCACTTATATGGAATTATATTTTGATTTACATCTTATAAGTCTTACATATTACTATGTTTGTTAACGATGATCTAGTTACAATATGTTTACAGCACTTCTGACAAGTCATGCTACAATTGTGTAACTGAAGATGTCTATGCACAGAATGTTATTTATAAATAAAGCACTATTCTTACTTTTACTTGTCACTCTGTGTGTCAATTTACACCTGTACCCTTTCTTCAGACATACTGGAACTGAACTGTATTAAAGGTAAGTGAAAAGAAAACTCTTGTGCACTTATCCAGAGCAACCATCCTGAATCTTTGTCAGACTTTGATGATTGAAATCCTGCCAGGGCGTAGATTTCAATCATCCCTGCTGCATCTACTGCTTACTATTGCTGTTTTGCTGCTATCCATATCACTGCACCTGCTGACTCGCTGACTGCAGGGCTTCAAGTGGATCCGAGATGAACTTTTATTCATCGCATAATTGTGGTCCTTACATATAGTTTATAGGGCATTCCTCAAACCAAATACTTTTTTTTTTTTTCTTTTCTTTCAAACTCAGCGCACACATCAGTGTTATCACCCAGTTAGCAAATTAGCTTCACAGTAGTACTCCTGTTACTGGGTCAGTTTTGCATCATTGTTTGATTATATTCCTCTTTATTCGTTTTTTATTTTTTATTATTTATAAAAGAGAAAAAGGAAAAAAAAAGAACAAAAAAAAGTAGAAGTAGCATCACATAATCAAGAATAACTGTGCGTTGATCAAACATACATATATCTAAGCTCCTCCAATTCAGTTATACATACATACATACATACATACATGCATCAACACAACCATGCCCAATGGTTCTGAGACCTTCACCCGGCCTCCCCATATCTCTCATACATACATACATACATACATACATACATACATACCACATGGTCATGAGATAACAAGGATGTTCTATTTAATTATCTTGGTCCGGCCGTTATTAATACAGAGCAGAGGGACGGCCTTAAGTTTTTTTTTTTGTGTGTTTTTTTTTTTTTATTGCCAGTTGGATCCTTAGCCACTTCCTGGCGAGAACAACTCCTGAATTGGAAAGCCACGCACATATACAGTACCTCCCTCATCATAAAAAGTGATCAGCTAGTTCCAGTAGATGCTTGCTAAATATTTTTTCCGTGATCATTTTATAGATTTTGAGTTAGTAAATTTTTCCAGATTTGTTTTTGTTTACTCCATCTCCCAATCTCATTATCTTCCCCTCCTATATCATCTACTGTGTCAAACAATTTATTCATCTGGTATAACCAGTCCTCAAAATATGGTACCCCATTTCCTCTCCAACTTGCCAAAATCAGGGCCTTCGCAGCTATCGTCCCCACTACTTTTATCAATTTCACCTCCTGACTATCTAAGGGGTCACAAACACCAAATATTATTGTTTCATCAGTTAATATGAGTTCTTTCCCACCGATACTCCCAAAATGTATTATGCTGTCCCATAGATTTTTCAACATAGGACATTTCCACCATACATGTATATCATCTCCCCGCTGCTTTCCGCAGCACCAGCACAGATCGTTAGAATTTTTTTATATGTTTTTGTACCTTACCGGCGTTAAGTACCACCGCGTTAATATTTTGTATTGTGTCAAGGCTAATTTAGTGTCTTCGATTGTAGTTAGTGTATTCCAAATATCATCCCATTTTTTTTCCAAATCTTGTCCCCATTCTACTTCCCATTTGGTGCAAAAGGGGAGCTTCACTGTGCACTTCAGTTGGTTAAGGTGCTTATAATATGACAGTAGCTTTTTGGGTCTCATAAAGGTAAGTATATTTTTTTCCAAGATGTTCAAATTAGTCCTAATTTCCCCATATTCCCTTTCTTTCTTTTGCAAGTAGCTTTTTGCTTGTGTTAACCACCAGCATCCCTTATAAGCACTATCTTCAATCATACTATTTATTTTTGGGTTACTGCAACCCAACAGGTCAATTATTCTCAGATCTTTCTTTAATTTATTTCTGAGAAACCACCCTTTATTGTTTGCAGGTAGGAAGTCTGCATTATCTCTAAATGTAGTAAGGGGGGATACTATATTATTAACAATATCTATTGTTAGTGCTAATACTTTGAGAGTATGTTTGACAAGGGGGTGGGACGTACATCTGTAAATCTTCCAGATATTTTTAGGAATCCAGGAAAAAACTTGAGTAAAGTCTATTTCCTCATTCTCTAAAATCGTCCATAACTGACCTGGATTATCCTGTACACCCAACAAGCGCCATTCCGTAACCCTCGTAAGGTGTATGCTATTATAATATACTCTCAGATCTGGTGCTGCTAAACCCCCATTTTTTTCCCCTACTGATAATGCTATAACTAATTCTTCTTTTGGTTGTTGACCAAATGAAATTCTGAAATATTTTATGCCAATTATCAAACCAGCCACTCGGAATGCTTATTGGTAAGCAGCGTATAGCAGAAAGCAATTTAGGAAGGATCGCCATTTTAATTATGGCAATTCTACCCAGTGGATCAAAAAGTGGTCGGTTCCAGTTATTAAGTTTCCTTTTACATTCTAGAGTTAAATGATTAAAGTTAATTGGGAATACATTTTCTGGATTATGGCACAAGTTAATCCCAAGATATTTTATTGAATTGTTCCATATGTAATTGCACGTTGATTTTATATTCCTTCTCGTTACTGGTGAGCAGCCCAAATCCAAAATACTAGTTTTGTTTTTATTAATTTTAAAGTTAGTGCTATCGCCAAACTTTTTCATTATATCTCTGCATTCCTTCAGGGATTCTAAAGGTGCGTACACACATGCGACTATAGTCGTTTGTAACGATCGTTCCCCGATCTTTACCAACGACGATCGTTACAAAAAACGAACCACCGACTATTAAGGCAAACGACGAACGAGCCAAATCGCTACAAAAGAAAGTTCTGTCTCGGCGGATTTTTACCAACGACGATCGTTTGCAAAAGAAGTACATCGTTGGAAACGGTCGTTCGTACTAGGCTTGACATGCGCATTTCGCTATTTCTCCATGAAACTTCTCATTTTTATGCGCAGGCGCAATAGTTGCTTTACGTGATGTAACGTTCGTTCTAACGATCAGATCGTTACACACCTTTTAAAATTAACTTTACTTAGGTCGTTCTTTCATCAATTAAAAGTTCGTTCTTCGTTCTCAACGAACGATCGTTGTCGCATGTGTGTACGTAGCATTATGGATTCGTCAGGGTTAGTAGTAGGTCGTCTGCGTACGCCAGTACTTTGATATTTAAGCCACCAGACTGAATGCCCTTGACCTCCTCCGTGTTTTGAATTTTCAAAATTAATGTTTCTATGCATAGATTAAACAACAGTGGCGAGAGAGGACAACCTTGCCTAACACCATTTGATATAGCAAATTTTTCTGCCAACAGTCCATTTATATTAACTTGAGCTGTTTGGTTTTTATAGAGTTTATTTATTCTACCTATTATTTCTTCCCCCCATATTATATCTTTTTAGTACCTCAAAAAGAAAAGGTCTAGAAATCCCGTCAAATGCTTTTTCTGCATCGACCGTAACCAACAAAGCACTTCATTTTCTTTTTTACATTTATGAATAATGCTTATTGCTGCATAAACATTATCATATACTTGTTTATCTTTTATGAAGCCACTTTGAGATTTACTCACCAGCTTTCAAATTATGGTTTCAAGTCTTAACGCTAATATTTTAGCATAGATTTTACTGTCACTATTTATTAATGAATTGGGAACAAGTAGTTGTCTCTTTACCCATCTTTGGTATCAGATTAATTATTGCATTGTCACTGTCGTTGGAAAAAGTGGTCTCATCATTTGTATTTACTAATCTACAGAATAGAGATGCAAGGTCGTTTGTAAAAGTTTTGGAAAACTCTAGACAATAGCAGTCAGGTCCTGGGCTTTTCCCCAATTTACATTTCTGGAGTGCTATATTCAATTCGACTTCTTCGATTGGTTTTTCCAAATTTTCTTTTTCCTCTCTTGTCATTTGAGTCCCCTCAAACTCCTTAAAAAACTCCTCTACAGATGCTACTGGATTATCTAGATTATATAACTTGCTATAAAAACTGGAGAAAATGCGGCCCATCTCCGGCGCCTCCGATGTCTCTCTACCTGCTTCATCTTTGATTTTTTTTAATAAAGCTACTAGTGTTTTTTTTTTTTTTTGTTTTTTTTTTGTTTGTTTTTTTTTTTTAGGAGATCTGCTAGAATTTTGCTTGCTTTATTTCTTCTTTTGTATAGCCGTTTTTTTTCTTTACTTAGTTCTGTACGACATCCTTTATGTAGTAGGCTATTTAGTTCTGCCCTAACTAATGTTATTCTTGTTAGTGCTCTTCTAGACATTGATCGTTTATGTTTTATTTCAGCTTCATGTAGTTCCTCCAATAATTTATCTATCCTTTTTTCCTTCTCTTTGTTTTTTTTGGTTTTAATATTCTAATTCCCTATAAACTAAACAAGCCTCGCCCACAGCTTCTCCAAAATGCCAAGGCACTCAGACCCATGTAGCAAGGGCTTATGGGAGCTTAGTCTGGGCAGGAGGGGGAGGAGGTTACTAGCCAGAGATTTCAGAGGCAGAGGGGAGGGGGCATAGGCAAACACGGGGGGATTACAGCTGCCCAGAATCCCCCCTCAGACCAGGGCTGGTGCAGTGTCTGTGGACAGGCAAGTTGAGACACCAGAATATCTGCAGGCATCCTGCAGCTCACAGCACCATACTGCTGCCTGCACTATGTGCGGCTCTGTCCCCTTTCTTTCCCTACTACAGTGGACTTTGGATGGAGCAGCAGCATGTGTATGGAGCAGCATTGTGTGTACAGAGCACGGAGCAGCTCGGGGGAACTTAACAGAGCACAGAGCCAGGTATGACCACAATCCGAAGTCCTGCTGTATGAATGCTTCACTTTCCTCTTCATTCGCAATGTCGGCTGTCATCATTATCTGTAGCCAAACTGCTCCTGATCAATCCCATTGTCGATCGAGAGCAGATCAGACATTTAGGAAATAATTGTCAGATCCTGTCAGGCGGACGGGAAATTGCATTGTGTACCCAGCATGATGTGCTACCATATTATTATACTGTACTGTGTGTGGCTGAAGGAGACCTTTCAGGAATTCCCCCTTGAAAATCCTGGGTTTGCCCTTGGGGGGAGTGAATTTTTCACAGGCTGAGGGGTGGAGATGCAGTTGCAGATTACCTGTGTAATGAAGAACATGGCCGCTGTTGAAGCTGTATGCAGCCAGATTTGCTGTGTAAACTATCTAAACTTTAGATAATATATGTATATTACAAGTTACTTGTTATAGTTAGTTTTTCATCTCTGATCTGCTTTCAGTCTATCAATTTCATTGATTCCTGACTCTGTGATTGCTGTGAACCAATCACTGCTCTTAAAAGGGCACCGTTGGCTCTGGTCTTAAAGTGGCCAGAGCCGTCAGGTCCGCAACTGATTAAAAGGAATGTGAAATGAGTGAGACTGCCATGTTTATTTCCATTGAAACAATAGCAGTTCCCTGGATGTCCTAGGTGAACTTTCACACTATATTTAGTGAAAACATTGCATGACATTCATATTTTGCTATAATCACTGATGTAGTAGTACAATCTCTAGCAATATGGAAAGTGTTTAACCACTTGAGGACCGCAGTGTTAAACCCCCCTAGTGACCAGGACATTTGTTGTTAACCATTTACCGACATCTTAATGTATTAAAACGTCATGCTTACCGCTATTAGCGGCAACATGACGTTTTAATTCTTGCCGCTGCTACCACCGTGTGCGCGCCGCTACCGCCGCTGTGTCCATCGGGATCCCGTGCTGGGTGATTGGGGAAGAAGACCGAACGGTCCTCTACCCAATCGCAGTGCCTGGAGTGAATAGACGTGACCGCGAACAGCGGCTACGTCCATTCACAAAAACAGGAAATGTAACAATTTAAAGTGTAGAAAAAAAAAACACTTTCTATAACGAGTGTTCACTAGCGCCATCTTGTGACCAAAAAGTATATTACACCTACAAAATACATACATTTTTAAGTACATACACATCATTAATAAAATGACACTTCCAACCCTCCCCCCACCCCCCCAAAAAAAAACAAAAACAAAAAAACACTTGTAAAAAAAATCAGCTTAAAAAAAATAAATAGTTGCCTTAGGGACTTATCTTTTTAATCTATATGTTATGGGGGGGAAATTAATTTTAATTTATTACATAGGGGCTTGTAATTATGGCCAGAACAAAAAAACAAAAAACAGAACAGAAAAATAACACTCATATTTCAAAATAATATACTGTCGCCATACATTGTGATAGGGACATAATTTTAAACGGTTTAATAATCGGGACAACTGGGCAAATAAAACGTGTTTGTTTTATCCACAGGAGAATGTTTAATTTTAAGATTATAATGGCAGAAAAAAAAAATTATTTCTCAGTTTTCAGTTTTTCTCATTAAAGCGCATTTAGAATAAAAAAACTTAGCAAGATGTACTATCCACAGAAAGCCTAATTGGTGGCGAAAAAAACGAGGTATAGCTCATTTTCTTGTGATAAGTAGTAATAAAGTTATTAGGGAATAAAAGGGAGGAGCACTGACAACTGAAAATTGCTCTGGTCCGTTAGGATAAAAACCCTTGGGGGTAAACTCGTTAAAATGGCCACTGCAGCTTTAAGGCCAAGCTGCAGGGCCGCACAACACAGCACACAAATGATTCCATCCCCCTTTTCCTAAGCACGTTTATTTTTTTCTCCCTCCCTTACCGTGCTAGCCATTCATTGTGATCGGCTGTCATAGGCTTTAGCCTATGACAGCGGATCACTGCTGACACTCTGGAGGGGACAGCCGTGTCACACGGCTGTCCCCAGTACAGCACTGCTGCAGATCGCAGCACTGTACAAAGTAATTAGACGGCGGTTACGCCGCTAGGAGACTGAAGGCGGAGCAGAGCTCCGCCTTCCAAGCGGGAGATGTGCGTGATCTCCTGCTAGCCCCATAGACAGCTGTTCACGCCAATCGGCGTGGAGCGGTCCTGGGGCTGCCGCACTGCTCACGCCAGTTGGCGTGGAGCAGTCGGCAACTGGTTAATTACAGGCTAAAGCTATATGTAGGCAGTAGCTTACTGTACAAAGAATGTAAATTGATGTTTTGGCGAAAGTCTTTTGGTAGTAACGCACTACAATTTTTTTTTTTAATTTGATTCAAGCATTTCAATTCAATTTTTTGATTGATCGGAAGTTTTGATCAGAATCTTTGAGGTACCACACACATGTTTTTGAGGTTGCTGCTATTTTGGGATAAAAGATTGTAAGCTCCCAAAAAATTGGTTTGTTAAAAAAAGAGAGAAAAATGTACCGAATAGTTATATACATTTTTTTTATGGTTGAATAAAATTTCACAATCCATCACACATACACCATACAGATAAAGAAGAAAAACAGAAAAGAAAAAAACCGAGAGCTCAATATGGTGCAGTATGTTAGGATGATTTGAGCAAATGGTTAAGTGAGAAAAATTATACTCACAAACATGGGTTACCATTCAGGCAACCACTGTTAAGGCAGGTGAGGAGATTAGGCCTGTCCTCACTCAGGGCTAAGAAATCGCTCTCTGTAGTAATGAAACAAAGGGGGTAGTACTCCCCTCCACCGGGAGTGGATGCAGTGTATTTGAACTTTGAACAGAGGCGCCAGCAGGATACGGTACCCCAGACAGAAATGCAAAATCCTTTCGCTGGTCAAGCCCGCTTCATCAGGCAAAAATTGGGGACAACAGAAGGTCTGTAGTAGCAGGATTAGCGCCTCAGTATAGGCGTATAGTCCTATACTGAGGCGCTAATCCTGCTACTACAGACCTTCTGTTGTCCCCAATTTTTGCCTGATGAAGTGGGCTTGACCTGCGAAACGCGTTGCATTTCTGTCTGGGGTACCGTATAATAAATGTGTTAATTTATATACAAAAAAACAGGACGTCTGGTCTGCTTTTGGGAGGCAAGTCCACCACTTCCTCCAAGCATTTTTAAAGTTTTTATGAATTTGTTCAACGTTCAAATACATACACCATACAATTCTTGATAAAATTGGTCTGAATCTTCTAACATTCAATCTCAAAAAATTTAGAAATTTGATTTGAAACAAAAAAAAGCTTTAGATTTTGGGACAGGTGATCGGATTTATCGAAATGGTTTAAAATTGGATCTTTTAAACTTGTAATTGTGTGGTGTGTGGCTGTATTTTTTTTCATGTAGTAAGTGAAAAAATAGTGTTAGATATTAAGATGCACGTATTCCTAGAGTCAGGTTTAGATGATGGCCAAGAATTTTTTTTTCTTTCTCCTTCCAGTCTACTTCTCAAATACACCCCGCCCCCCACTTGCTATATTCCTCAGTGGTGATACCATTCTGCCTCTTCCAGGTGGTACTCTGGGGTTAACTGGAAGCAGTTTTTCCCCCATTGTTGCTTGTTGAAGGGTGATGCAGCTATGAAAGCCACTGGCCTGCCTTAAGCTGACACTGATATACGGCATGGAAGGTTGTTGAAGGCAGCAGGGACAGCCTGTTCCTGAGGGCTCATTTCCACTATCGCGAATCCGCATGCGTCTTGCGTATGCGGATTTGCATAGACAATATAAGTGAATGGGCCTGTTTCCACTTACAGTATGTGTCTGCGGGAGCGTTTTATTGTGCGGAGAAATTCTGCACGGAACACCCTGCAGAATGCGCGTGCTTGTGGAATGCAGGCGAATCGCACACAATGTATTTAATAGGGAAATTGCATGCGGTTTCCCCATGCGTTTTTGCTGTGAATTTGCATAGGTACCAATGTAAATTCACACAGGCATTGACATGGTTAAAATCGCATATACCCTCACCTATGCGAATTCGCGGCAAAAAACGCATGGGGAATCGCATCCGTATGCGATTTCATCAGCGGTGGAATACAGGCAATTCCACACCGCAATAGTGGAAACGAGCCCTAAGACTGCTGCCTCCACTGTGGCGGGTGACCTGGTGACAAAAGACAGCACCTGGACTGTAGGCCAAGACATTAAATGTGGGAAGATGCAGAGTGGTGTGACCTTACTTCCTGTCACCTAGGACCCCTTGGGTAAGTAGGCAGAAAATTACATACTGGAAGTAGGCTTTAACTGGAACCAACATAAACTTGAAAGTGAAGATAGCTCTATCAGCCTCAACAACAAAAACAATGAACAAAGCATTAAAAAATAAATATTATTGAAAATTTGTTTTACAAAGAAAACAAAATAAGACTCTTGTTTAATTGTTTCTTTATTAAGGAGACGTTTTACAAAATAACAAAGACAACAATAATTTCACACAAACAATAAACACACTGAGGTTGTTAGAAAGGGGAAGCACACACCTAGGTACCTCCCATTAACTGTACCCCTTTAAGTTCCTGAAAACATAGAGACAAAGACTGGATACATGCATATTTAATCTGAGTATACTCCACCTGGATACTCTGTTCTCAGAAATTATGGCTTTTATATCTTAGCATGGCAAGATTATAGTACAGACAGCACGAGACGCAGGAAGGGTCTGCCCCTATGCCAGGGTAAAGGCCATAATCTATTGCATGGATAGAAATCCGTCAACATTTAGCGGGTTATAGGACATCAACAGGACACACACAAATGAAAAATAATGTAAGCAAACATACACCCGCCCTTTTACTGCCCCTTTCCATATATACCTATATTTATTTATATATATTTTTATCTATATTTTCCTCTTTAGCATGCGTACATTCAAAAATATAAAGTGTAAAACAAACCCACTCTAAGATATGTCCCAAATGTTCACATTTGTGTGCCAATAAAGTCTGGAAAATTTGGCACCCTCATTTATTTTTTACCTATTTAAATCATCGCAAAACCACTGGAGAACTGGTAAGCATTATGATACAGATCTTAATAAGTATTCTAATCTGAAGTTTATTAGTGATTACACAGTGCCACATTGGATTTGCGAGGCTAGTAAAAAGGTCAAAAAATAAGTATTCCACTGGCGTCAGTCACTCTTCACAAGCATTCATCTATCTATTCCCCATGCTGGTATGTACACAGTGTCACATGCATGTTATGTACAGAATATCCAACACACATCCCACTCCCAGCAGGCACACACAGATCTCATCACACAAACAAGCCTCTGCTTATAAAGGACATGAAGTAGATGTGATTCTCTGGAATCCCTCATAAAACTTGCTATGGCTACTCTCCCATTATCTGTCTTGACCTGTAAACTACCCTGTTTATGTTCATGGTTTATTCCATTCCTTTAGAGTTATTTAGCTTTTTCTACCCCTATCCAACATTCGGTAATAGTTGGCTAGTCCTTAAAAAGTAATATAAACTTTTCATCGCTTAAAAAAATCTTAGTAAAAAAAAACACTGTAATTGCAGCAACACATGTGATTCAAAAGCCACTTAAAGCAACAGCACATGAATTCAAAGTATTTGAGATTGTATGTTGTAGTAAAGGAAGTCACAGTGGCCATATTGACGACCAGGCCCCAGTGAATATGGATCCTAACTTTGGTTATTGGCAACTTATATTTCATTATTATCCTAACATTGACCCACTTAATTTCCATACCTGGCTCTCCCATTCAGTATTCATTGGGCTGATTTTCTAAAAAAGTGCAGTGAAGTTTATATACATCCACTTCAAAGATTCAAAAGGGGGCAGAGAAGTCCCTGCATTTTATAATCCATCCACTACTGACTGGATTGTTTTTAGTTCACAAAATGTAATTAAACTGTTCTTCACTGTACACCCTTTAAGTAAATGAGCCCCAGTATAGCAGATGACTGGTAGGGTTATAATGATATTTGAAGCACAGTTTTACTTAAGAAGGTGCTCAGAGAACAGATGAGAATGCCCATAATTCTGGAGGATCCAAGTTAGCAGAAAGGGTTGAACATTTACCTTTGTCTAGGTCCTTCAAGGGAAGTGCTCTTCCATATATTCCAACAGTGGGTGGTCTCAATGTAAGCCATTTTGCATCATCAATTGGAAGATATTAGAAACTGAGGTATAAAATATATGCAGTAAATGAAAATGGGTATAGGCAATTAAAACAAATCTTTTGATTGCTCGTTGCCAAATAAATGTATTGTATTGGCCATTCTCATTACAGGACTCTTAAGATGTGAAAGGTGTAAGGAAACTGCCATCTTTATTCCATTCTAAGAAACATGCCATAGCCTGGCTGCAATACCGAGATTTTGGTCAGGAACCTGGAAGAAGCATGTGGCCAGTGGAGTCAAACTTGTGTCAGAGCCACTATTTTGCATAGTGACTGAAGGTCATGGACTAATAAAGCACTCACATTGATTTGCAATATTGAATGCAAAGGAAGCTTAGCTGTAAGGAACTCACCCTCTTACCTTACAGCTGTTTCATAGCACTAATCCAAATTGTCAGGACAACATCTGTGGGAGCAGGAAAGGCAGGCTTCCTGCTCCAATGTATGTACTGTACCTGTGATAATGAAGAGTAGTTCAGCTTTTAAGTGATGGAGTCTAGTGCTCCAAACATCTAGGCCTTCTCAGTATTCAATGTTGCAATAAATACATGCAGTTATTTTACCCTGTGCTTGCTACCCTCTATTTCAATTGTAAACGAACACTGGCTACAGTCAAGAAGTGCATGGGTTGATGCACAATTTAGTCCAGTCCTCAGTACAAATGTGCTGTGTGCTAAAAGCCTGTATACATGCTTGAATAAAGGCGGCTGATAACAACCACCTCACCGCTGGCTTTGTTCTTACTGCTCACTCTGTGATGCCACATAGCTGCCAATCCATCGTCTCTACACCACCCTCCATTTTACCAGAATGCATAGTTAGCATGTAAGCTAACGGAGTCCAGCAATGTCCCTTGCGGAATTGGGTCGATCAACATAAATTGACAGTGTGTATGGGCCTTTACCCTTTAAACTTTTCTTAACACTAATCTCACCTAAACCCTAAGCCTGCAGTGTCCTTCTAGACCTTCAAAGGTAATGATTTTTGCCTATCAAGTTAAGTAACCACAATAGCAGGTCCTCCCTGGTAGTCTGGAGTATAAAATGCAGTAATTCTCCCATTCATGCAGTATTGGTGCTTTCTACTGTCTGATCCAGTTCTACATTTTAAAACGTACAGCATTTTGCTGGTTTGGCAGAGAACAGCATTTCCATTAATTTCTTCTCTCACTCAGTGAATAAAATTGGTAAGATAAGTCCAGCCTGCTATGGACCATCAGGCTGCTATATTCTTCTTTATTGTTATTTCAATAGCATATGTAGTTGCTAATAACATGTCTGAAGCAAAACAAAGAAAAACACTCACTAATGAATCATCTTTTGCCCTTGTTATGGATACAGCATGAGACAGCATATAGCAGAATGCATATATAAACTGCAAAATTATAGAAATTATTTAAATAATCTTTTCTTCTTTCTATCAGTATTCCGAAGAATCACTTTGGTCTCAATCAGCTATGACAGATTTTTCCTACAAAAAAATTCACACAGGAGAATCCATGGAAAGTAATATTGATTTGAACAGATTTGCACAGCTGGGCACTATCATGTGATCATACTTCACTTCAACTTCCTGTTGGTTTTAGCTTACACAGGAGGCAGTACTGAGTAGGTCATGGTCAATAGGGACTAACCTGATCACGTGCTCTTCTGGGAACTGTCCTGCAGGAGAATTTATGCAAGAGACATTGATCATCTTTATTTCCATCAGATCTCCAGATTTATTCTGTACACTGTGGTTTTCTGTTAATGCTCAACATAACACTGTATGCCACACTTCAAAAAAATTGGTGACAGCACTGTAAACGTCTAATCACTTGTTCCCCATTGATATTTTATACTCTTGCACCCTTTACACCTGCTTTTGGTTAGTTAAAGAAAAAATACATTCTCCCCAAGAAATATACAATTCCCTGGGTGAGATTGCACAGGCAAGTATTCCCTTTCCTTGGCGCTTTATTCTAGAGTAGTTAGATAGCTACTTTAGAAACATGGAAGACGTGATTCTGAAGACTTGAATACAGAGACTATACTCAGACATCTTTTTCCACTGATACTACTGAAGAGTGCTTATAATATAGATTTTGTGATTATTTATGTATGGGGGGGCATCTAGAGACGTGCATAAGAAATATAAGTAAAAAATTAAATCTAACAATCTTTAAAAAAGATATGACACATATGTCAAGTTTCTAGACCTCTACAGACCTTTCATGAGTCTTACTGGATTTATAGAGTAAAATATTTTCAAATCAAAAGCTGTTCAACTTCTACAATAACATATATAACACCAATACTCACTAATAATCATGAAAAAATGATAAATTGTCTGATAACTGAGTAAGGGAAGTTATATTGTCAATAATGCATTGATGAAGTGACTGTCAGAATTCATTTGTGTGATGTATGCATTTTCTGGAAGACCAATATGTCATACAGTGATTATTAACCCACCAATTATGCATACAATGTAAAATCTGTCTAGAACACACAAAAGAAGGGGGGGATGTCTGTCTTGTACTTTTGGCCTTCAGCAGTTATTCTGCATTAGCAGAAATAATTCTTTCGGATCCTGTCACTTTAAGAAGAAATAAACTGTGTTTGTCTTTTGAATAGGTCACCATATACTGTTCCATAAGTACTGACAGCTGTGCAGTAGGGTAGGCCAGTGGTTGAGGAGAAAGTGCTTGTAGCTGAAAGTCTGCACAGCAGAGTGAATGGGTAGACGGGGGGATTAAAGGGAAGTGTGTAAGTGTGTGAAGGGATATTTATTTCTTTGTTCCTTGAAGTGCAAGGTCCACTTCATCTTCTGGTTTAAGTGGATGCCACTGGGCGATTGGACGACGTGGGTTGGCCAACATGTCTGACCAATGTCGAAGCTCCGTTCCCGTGGCATTGCATCCAACAAAGATCTTTCCAATGGCCTCATTCTTACCTAACTTGTCATAGTCCAACACTGTTATTACGACTTGTATTTTCTGTGAGAAAAATAAAAAGTTCTCATTACAAAACAGAGTTTAGAATAGCACGCAATAGGGTTGATTCACAAAGCTAACTTAAGGTGCATACACACCTCTTAACTTATATCGGCCATCGGGGGACGCGGCCTGATCCCCTACGGCAACATCGCTTGGCCGGCCAGTACAGGTGTGTCAGCTATGTAGCACAACACATTCTGTTGTTATGCGGGGATGTAGAGGGACAATGGAGCGGCACGTGCGTGATGCCATGAGGGGAGCAGCACAGACAATGCGATCGCCCATCGCAGGGGGTGAGGTGATCTGCCGGGCGGATCATTTGTGGGTTGGCGGCCACTGTACACACACCTGGCTATTGGCAGAGGTGGTTGTTATAGGCCGCCTCAGTCAAGCCTGTGTGCAGGACTTAAGGTTTCACCTTAACTGCTAATGAATGAGATAAACCGATAAGGAGAGATAAATCATGAGTTAAGTCAAATAAAGAGAGACAAACCATGAGTTAAGTCAATTAAGAAGACATAAATTGTAATTTGTAAGATAACAAGAGTTAAATTGTGAGGTCATGAGTAAGGTGAGGTTATGCAACAGAAAGGCTTTGTGAATCAGCCCCAATATTTCAAACTACAGCGTTTCTTACTAGTACCCTGAAAATCCAACTAAACACACATTTTTACAGTTTCCTGTAACCAAAGTTGGGGTTTCCCCATCTACTTCTTGTACTACCACCTACTACCACATGTTTTTAAGTCTAATGCTATGATTAACCAATACATCAAACCACCGACCTACTATTGTGTAGGTCCCACTCATGTCACCAAATGGTTTTAACTTATCAAAGTAGGGAATCCACAAGACTCTGAAGGTGTTCTGAGTCTTAGGCCACATACAGACATCAGACCATAGTCTTTGGAAAATGAAAGATCACAGACCAATCTTACCACCCTTCCTGTAGTATAAGAGCCATACTCTACACAGTCTTTTCTATGGAGCTGAACTCCACATCAGGAAAAAATCTTTGCAAGATGCTGCACACACAGATGCTGTACAGACACAAAATATCAGTATCTGCAAAAGATCTGTTCCTGCCAAAAATCCATTCCTGCAAATTGCAATGATAGTCTATGAGATCTGCAGATCATCATACACACATGATTTAACTGACATTCATCTGCAGATCTGCAGATCTGAAAATCCATCCTGGTGGATCTGATCTGCAGATGAATGTCAGTTAAATCATGTGTGTATGATGATCTGCAGATCTCATAGACTATCATTGCAATTTGCAGGAATGGATTTTTGGTAGGAACAGATCTTTTGCAGATACTGATCTTTTGTGTCTGTACAGCATCTGTGTGTGCAGCATCTTGCCAAGATTTTTTCCTGATGTGGAGTTCAGCTCCATAGAAAAGACTGTGTAGAGTATGGCTCTTATACTACAGGAAGGGTGGTAAGATTGGTCTGTGATCTTTCATTTTCCAAAGACTATGGTCTGATGTCTGTATGTGGCCTTCGGTTACTATAGAAGACTAAATCAGTCAGTCACTATCAAATCAGGGACTTCAGTTTTAAATGGGGAATTGATATAATCCTAATAACACCTATATAGATATGTAACCATCATGGATATATAACCATCAGCTCAACCGGTTTCTAAGTACATTTCTTTTTTCATTGCAGTTGCAATAACATATACAACCATTACAGCAACACAGCTACATGGATAGCCACATTCTGGGCTCAATGTCAAGCTCCGTGTAGCTTTGCAGCTGTTCTACCACAAAGCATTAAACTAAGAAATATGTCCTGAAAACACCTGAGTATGCGATTATGTTCTGTGTATAAAAATGTCCTCCACGACGTTATTCTAGGGAAACTGCACAATATCTGCTTCAGCTAATGAATCTGCACTGCCTTACAATTAATAAAAATGTCACCAATGCTCCTGTAGCAGCCCGTTTCTGCAATACAGGACATCATTTTAATGACCATTGGGTTACAATACTGATGAGGAATTTTAAGTCACTAATAGAGAGTTTGTAATGGGATATTAAATGTATACCAAGTCATATACAATAATAGTATCTACCACTACAATTCTGGTCACTGGCATCATTTCAGCTCCAATCCCATTTTGATGTATGGTACAATTCTCCGAAAGGACTTATTTGGACTGCCTTAAAACTCTACAATAGTTAGTGTCATTCATATGTGTTAGTTAACTATTTGACATTCCTGGACGTGAAACTCACGTCCAGGAAGCCATGTGCGCTCCTGCGCGGTCCCGCGGCCGATCGCGCGTGTGCACACGCGCTCCCGGCCCACGGTTTGTTAGCCAGCGAATCAGTGAATCGGGCAATGAAGCCCGATCACTGATTCCTCTCCCCCGCAGAAAAAGCGACAGCTTCTCTCAGAAGCTACGCTTTTTTTGCTTCCTATGTCCCCCTACGTCGCTCTAAGCGTACGTGTTACGCTTAGAGTGATGTCACTGTAAACAAACTCATGGCTGCCATCTTGTGGCCAAAAAGTAAACTACAGCTAAATGTTAAATAAAAATACACATATTTACAAAAAAAAAATACAATTTCAATCCCACCCTCCCAAAAATACCCACATAAAATGTTTAATTAAAAAAAAAACAAAAAAAACATTACAATTAAAAAAAAAAAAAAAAAACACAAATATTTACCTAAGGGTCTAAACTTTTTAAATATCTATGTAAAGATGAAATATTTCTATTTTTTTTTTTTTATTATAAGCTTGTAAATAGTGATGAATGCAAAACGGAAAAAATGCACTTTTATTTCCAAATAAAATATTGTTGCCATACATTATGATAGGGACATAATTTAAACGGTGTAATAACCGGGACAAATGGGTATATACAATACGTGGGGTTTTAATTATGGAGGCATGTATTATTTTAAAACTATAATTGCCGAAAAGTGAGAATGATTTTTTTTCCGTTTTTTTCTTATTCTTCCTTTTAAAATGCATTTACAGTAAAGTGGCTCTTAGTAAAATGTACCGCCCCAAAGAAAGCCTAATTGGTGGCGGAAAAAACAAGATATAGATCAGTTCATTGTGATAAGTAGTAATAAAGTTATAGGCTAATGAATGGGAGGTGCACATAGCTCGGTTGCATAAAGTGAAAAACGACTGAATGCGAACTGGTTAAGAAGCCTCTATTTCTTTTGTGGATTGATACACAAATATGTGCATTGCACATCCAGATTCTGTATCATACCTAACAATTGTTTCCCACAGATTTTACAATAACATCTGCTCCATATTACTGAACATTTGTTTTAGCCACGTGTATCAGCATACACCTCATTTTAGCAGTAGCTGGATAGTGTTTTTATATATTATGACAGTGATAGTTTAGTGCTCCGCCTCTGACACAGGTTGGAATCTCGGCTCTTCCTGTTCAGTAAGCCAGCACCTATTCAGTAGGAGACCTTGGGCAAGACTCCCTAACACTGCTACTGCCTATAAACCGCGTCCTAGTGGCTGCAGCTCTGATGCTTTGAGTCCGACAGGAGAAAAGCACAATATAAATGTTATTTGTCTTGTCTTTAGTGAAAAAGCAAGGTAGGCTACTGGTATGTTTTAGGGTTATGAGAGGAAGCACTAAAGTCATTGGATCCGATCTAATTTCACCTAAGTTTTCTCCTAGGTGATATTTTCACATCTTCTACATAAAATGCCTTTTAAGCCACCAGCAATCAATAAAATACTCAGAATAATTTTGACAGTACTTTTTCACCTACTTTTTGGTACTTGCAGAGTGCTGAAAAGTTATTTTAAACAGAAGATGTTGAATTATCTCCTAGGAGGAAACTTGAGTGAAAAAGTGAATAGGATCTGGCCCATTCTGAGAAGGGAAACCATAAAATCTCCATGTAGTCTGCATCCCTGATGGTATTCAAACCTGAGATTCCAGCATTCTAAAGTAAACTGCCTCCTAAATTCAAATTAGCAGATAAATCATGCCTGTATATTATCTGTATGAATAACTAGCTGAAGACCCGGCATTGCTCAGGTATGTATTTGGCATACATACGCTATGGGCCCAGGGATTTTGGGGTTTTGCATGAATGCGAATGACAGCTCACCCTGCTGCACAAATTCATGGTGGCGTAAAATACTTTTTCCAAAGTAATTCGGGTTTCAGCAATCGCCAGATCTCCAAATTATTTGTGCATGGGGCATGGACTATATCATTACTGCTATAGCCTTGCCAAGCTTCACGCTAAGTAAAGCAGGGCACCAAAAGCCCTGCTTAGTGTATTTGGTTGTTGCTGGGTCTGGCCACTTTTTCTAACCTTGACACACAGTCACTCAATGACCAAATTTGCGAGCTTTTTGGTCCTCTGCATAAATGTGAGAATGGAAGCAATTTAAATGTTCACATTCAAATCAAGCAAACACATCTGTCTGTTTGTGGCTCCGTCTCATTTTCTGAATTTGAACCACAGTCACCTAATGACTATACCAAGTTATAGGCTTCTGCCATTAACAATGTAAGAATGGCAGCTATTTAAATATTCTCTGTGAAAGTCAATAGATGAAGTTTTTTTTGGCTGTTGTAGGCTCCACCCACTTTCATGAATATTAATCCCAGTCACCCAGTAACCCACTGTGCCAAGAACCCTGTGTATAACCATCTAAGAATGGTTGCAGTTTACTTTTCCCCATTTAAAAGAAATGGTTGAAATTTGTCTGTTTATGCTCCGCCCACTTCCCCTGAATTTTTAACCTCGTTTACCAAGTGACCAACTGTGAATGGAGGAAATCTGATTGGCTATTTGTGGTTCCGCCCAGATCCAGGTCTAACACGTGGATTGTGTAGCAATACATGTCTATCTATGGCGATGCAGTCAAGTCTAAACAGCGAAGTGCAATGCGGTACGCATACGCAGACCGACAGGAAACCCAGTGGAGTCTTTCCTGTCCAGCAGGAATTATGTCACTGAGCGGGGAAGCGGGCCTATAACCGTCAGTGATGTCTGCAGCAATGTAATGTAAAATGGGCTTTGGTGCGGTTCTCCACCGCACAAGTGTAGAACTGGCCTCCTACCTACTTTCTTTTTTGTATAAAAACTGTTCTGTTTCTTTTACGGGACTTAGGGCCCTTTTGTACTAGCAATCGCAATCACAAACACCAGCGATTGAGATTTTTCATTAATTCTGTTATGCGACTGCGATTTTTCATTTGCATTGCATTATCACTCTGCCTAGTACACACCATACAATTTTCTGTAAGATTTTCTGTTAGATTTACCTGCCAGATAGATAATTTCCAACATGTTGGAAATTATCTATCTAACATCTATCTGCATAGCAATTAAGCATTGTTCTACTCAGCAGGAGATAACCAGAAGACAATGCACCAGAGATAATAACCAGTCTCTACCAGTACTTTACAGAAAATAATCTAATTACAGAAAATCTTACAGTAAATGAAACACAAAATTCTAACAGAAAATTGTATGGTGTGTACTAGGCATAAAAATCGCTCCAGAAAGCGATTGTGATTTGCGATTTCCAAATTGAATCACTATAGTGGAAAATACTTCTTGTGATTTCTATGATAAAGTAGCAATTGTAGCGGTTTAAAAATCACTAGCGATTTGCAGTTTTGCGATTCAGCTGTGTAGTGGAAAAAGGCCCTTATTGTGGTTTTATATCTGTTCTTAAAATTGTAAAATGAAGGGGTATTCACTAACCCTAATTGCCTGAAAAGCAAACACCAGTAGTGCATGTTAGAAATCTCATCCCCACTGGTAGGCTCTGAACATCCTTTAAGATCTGACGAATTCCAAGATGTGTTTTTGTGGTAAAAAAATGAAAAACTAAAAACTAAAAAACAAAATGCCTCCCAAATGCACGTGTGAGATACAAACAGCAGATTTGAAGAGCGCAAAAATAATGCAAAACCTAAAAAAAGTACCCCTGACCTGACGCAAAATGTGTGAAATAAAGCCCACGGTGGGATAGCTATATTACCTGTCACAGAATTTCCTTGTATTGTCACAGATCCTCCCGTTACCCAACCCCTGAACTCTGTAGCAGCCCCGAAGTTCCTCCAAGTGGTGCAGAACAATTATGAACTGCGCAGGCACTAGGCACAAGTTCGGGACTGCACCTGTGCAGTGAAAGAAAGCGCTCATCAACTAGCGCTTTGCTTTCACTTTGCTAGAGTAATTTGGCACTGCACCAGCACAGGTCTCATTGCACGGTGCAGCTTGCCATCTTCCAGTTTTCAACTGGAGAATCCTGTCAAAGATTAAAAAGCCCAGGCCCGGGCAAGGAGGACGACTACTGCAACAAAGAGCAATGCCAGGTCATTCAGTGACAGGTAATTAGCCCACCATGGGCTTTGATTCACAAAAGGCTTGTCATTTCAGAGGTACTTTAAAAAAACAAGACAGATGTTGGCTTTTTTCTGGAGAAGTCACCAACCAATTCTGACAATGAACGTTTATTTTGTGAAGATAATAGGCAGAGAATAAGCTTTATGAGTGGAAGCTTTAGGTCAATATTTACTTTTTGGCAGAGAAGAAAATCAGCATGAGGTGATAATATGTGAAAGTCAACCTACCTGTATCTGCTCAAAAGGTATCTCAAAACTGAAAGACTCATTAAAATATGGATTCAGTGTCTTTTTCTTTACTGTAGTCTTCTTCTTTTTGAGACGCTTTCCATTCTGCAGTAGGTGGATCTTTACATAGGGATCTAGAAGAAAGTGAAGTAGCACAAGAAACCACGTTACAAATAAAAATGGTGTATGTCAGTGATTATTATCAAGTACAAAGTATAGGAAAGGAAATCCAGTATTTTACACAGTAAGGGCCGGTTTCCATTTGCGCAGAAACGGACCAGTTAGGCATGTTTTCTGCAGCTCTGAGAAGCGCAGGAAACTGGCCCTACTGTTAAAAATAGGGTCTGTTTACCACATTGCTGAGTTTTTCTGGATGCGTGGATGTGTTTCCCATAGTCACCTATGGTACTAACACATCTGCCATGGACACCAAAGCGACAAAAAAAGGAGTGGAGTGGACACTGAACTGTTCTTCTCAGCTCTGTGCTGAATAGGCTGTCTTGAGTGGGAACCAAGCCTTATACAAAAAACACACAAGTCCATCTAACTGAAAGGACCACATTTCTTTTTTTTCTAAAGTTGTAAAGGCCTTGCTATTCTTCAAGTTCAATATCCAGATGAGCATAATCTACATGGCATTCAAACCTTATATCAACACATTAACCACCTCCTGTTTTCTCTAACTGAAAGGATAACTCTACTTATAAGATTAGGTTATCCAAAAAGCCAATCTAGCCTCCTGAGTGATAAAATAATACAATCAATAGCGATAACAATCCAGAGTTGACTATATAGATCAAGTGTTCTGATTCAAGTTTGACTCCACTGCCTGCATGCTTGTTGAAGATGTGTCACGCTTGACCACCAGGAAATATAATTTTTTAAAGGAGAATAAAACAGCAGCACCCTTTTGATCTCACTAAAGGTATCATTTAAGAATACTCTCCATTGTGCTGATGCAGTACTTTCACAAATTAGAGCTAGTAGAGTTCATATTTTTTGTTATTTAAAAAATGCATTTTTTAAGCAAACCTCATTGCCCTATAGGTGGATCTGGATTTTATTACTAGTCATATTTATTATGCAAGTTTAGAAATAAATCAACATTTCATCTGAACAGTATAAAATATTAATACATATTACATTATTTAGATATTATTTGATTTGTTTAAAGGACAGTAAAATGTATAAATATAGGTTCACCCATCCTTCTGATACCCTGATATTAGTACAAAAGTGCCTGGTAAAGCATACTTCCAATGTGGCCTACTGCACTGCTATGTTAGGTGTTCTTGCAAGTACAGTATTCAGCAGAGGCAGTCTGCCCTTATAAACTGTACATTCATAGCTCTTATGGCATTGGTGGGGGTTGATCAGAAGGTTTTTAAAGTTCTCCCATATAGACAACTGCCAGGGCAAGCATCAGGGTTCGCACATACACCCCTATATCAAGGGAGCTATAAATCCACAAATGGCTGCTGTGGAATGCTTGAAAAAGTCTCAAGTGAGAGCACAAAGCTCATAGGAGCCTGAGGTATACCTTACCATTTGATTTTCTGTAGGTTTGGGGATGGGGACAAGAGTGGAAGAACATTAATACACAACCTGTTGCACATTATTACATTTATCATGCTTGTGTGTGAAGGAATTAGAGATGCTGCATCTTGAGCATATTTGCAAATTTGTAAAATATCAATCCTCAGCATGATGGACCTCAATCATTTTCCAGTAAAGTTTATGGCAACTTCCTGACTGTCCCACAAAGCAACTTCCGTAATTATACCAGAACCATTAACTCTCCTCCACATAAAGACAAGTTGTCATTTTTTAGAATCATAAACACAACAACACAAGACAAACAATTTTCAGCATCTTTGCAGAACCCCAGTCTTCTCAACCAAGACCCATGACTCACACCTGCATAAAACTTCAACATTGCTATGGCACCGCTAACACTTACTCCTACATAAATACAGCCTCACCCATCTACTCGCAGCATTCTGTCTGCAGTGGCTCTGATATAATAGCAGCACAGATCTGCACCTAGTCCCTGATACCAAAAAAAAAAAAAAAAGAAACTTCTAGCAAGTAACAGATGAAAAAGTAATTCCAAACCTCGACTTTTTACTGACCTTAAGCGGTTTAAAACCCGGACATAATATTAAATAAAAACATGTTTTCCTACTTTTTATATGCCATACGGTTATCATATTTGCATTTGATCATAAGTATTATTATTCATTTATAAGTTATAGCTTCCCAAAAGTACAGTTTTTTGCTTTATGAGCTGACTTTGCATTTTATTAATAACTACTTTTATTCATTCATTCATTCATTCATTCATTCATTCATTCATTCATTCATTCATTCAGGCAGACATGGTTTGGCTCTCTCTCTGTGTCTGGGAGCTCCTGCACAGTCAGAGAATATGTCACATCCCACATTTGATACATTTAAGTAAACACAAGATTACATTGTTTAATTTTCGGAAGCGGCCAGCTCTGAAGGCATTGAAGCTTCTAAACCCTTTGAATGATGTTCTAGTAAAAAAAAAAAATGCTGGTTGTATATAATATGCTGTGAATAATCTATTAGAGCAAAGAAGAAATTCTGGGTTATATTTAGCTTTAACACATTGAGGGAATGTGAAAGGGGTCTCAAGAGACCCCTATAGATATTAACTGGAGAGGGAGTGGTTATCTAATTACTCCAATTTCTAGGCAGTTGAATAACGACATAAACCCTTGCTCCTATTATTGGGCACCCTACTAGGCAATGGGGTTTGCCCTAAGAGTTCCATTGCTTGGTGGTGGTGGTGGTGGGTCTGGAAATGGAAAAGGAGGCTAAGTCAATCCTCTGATTTAACCACTTTCCCCACCACTACAGTATATCTACGTCAGCTGCGGCACCTTCCAAGCCACAGCCACGTACTGTAGATATACTGACCTGTTTGCAGCCCTGCTGTGCACGATCGGGTGGAACATGTTCCCTTTTGGCCAATTAGTCCACCCCCCTCCCATGAACGATAGCTGCAGTAGTGAACTGCAGCGATCCTTCATCTGTCCCCCTCGGCGCACAAATAGTAAAAAATATCCACCAGCAAGCAGCCTCACTCACCTTACCTCGTTCCTGCGACTATCCTGAAGCCTAATCCTCCAATCACCGCTCTGCATTCAGCCGCATATTGCCGGAAACCCGGGTCCCGGCAATATGCGGCTGACTGCAGAGTGGAGAACAGAGGATCGGGCTTCAGGATAGTCGCAGGATCGAGGTAAGGTGAGTGAGGCTGCTTGCTGGTGGATTTTTTTTACGATTTCTGCACAGAGGGGCTGCCTCATGGGGGGGGGGGTGCATCTGGCTATCGATCCTGGGGGGTGGGGGTAGGATAAATAAAAGGGGGTGTTACATATTTGTTTGGGGGCATCTAATTGACTAAGGAGAGGGGGGATTTACTAATTTGGTGCATCTCGGCACCTGGGGGGGGGCAATAATCACATACTGGGGGCACATTTGGCTATAATGGGGGGCAGCACTAATCCTGGGGGTACATATGGCCATAATGGGGGTAATCCTGAGTCGGGGACACATATGGCTATAAGGAGGGGCACTATTCCTGGGGGTGCGTCTGTCAATCTATTCTGGGGCTGGCAAGCGCAGGGGACACATGTGGCTATGCTAGGGGGGCTGATATTGGGGACACATCTGGCTATACTGGGGGAGGCGGTGATACTGGGGACACATCTGGATATCTATACTGGGGTGACTTTAACTGGCAGTACAGTTTTTATGTCAATCGCACCTTTTATTTCCAAACAGAAATTGGTCAAAATTGAGAAATAATGCATTTTTTTTTATTTTCCCACTTTTTCCCATTAAAATGCATAGAGAGGAACATTTTATTTCATACCAAATACCCCCCAATGAAAGCTTAGTTTGTCTTGAAAAAAACGATATATAGATAATTTAAGTGGCACGAGTACAGATGAAGTTATTGCTGATTAAAAAGGGACACCGCTAAAGCGTCAAAACTGCTCTGGTCAATAAGGGGAAAACAAGGTCTGGATGCGAAGTGGTTAAAGCCATACCCACTACTGACAGGGAAGGTCTCTTTGGGGGACAGGCTAAGCTCATGTTTTAGAACTTACTTAGTGAATGAACCAAAAACTGATTTGAGCTTCAGGGTGATAATGTTAAAAACAAAAGTACTACTACACTATGGGTTGGCAGTCAATGCCTGCCATGTGCATGTTTTAATTCAGCTCCTAAGCCACGCATGAGTCGCAGCTGCAGAGGTTTGATTAATTACTTGGTAGTTCAAAAATGTTCATTTATGCTACAGTTATGCAAATGTATTTATTTATGCATATCATTTAGGGTAACATTAACACAAACTTTAGTTCAAGACAAAGTAAAATCAGCAAAACACTTTAAACAATAGTTAAAGAGGAACTGTAACGACAAAACGTCCCCCGGGGGGTACTCACCTCGGGTGGGGGAAGCCTCCGGATCCTAATGAGGCTTCCCATGCCGTCCTCCATCCGTCAGGGGTCTCGCTGCAGCCCTCCGTGCAGCGGTGACGTAATATTTACCTTCCTGGCTCCTGCGCAGGCGCTCTGACGGCTGTCGACTCCGAAGTAGGCGGAAATACCCGATCGCCGTCGGGTCTGCTCTACTGCGCAGGCGCAAGTTTCCGGCGCCTGCGCAGTAGAGCGGACCCGACGGAGATCGGGTATTTCCGTCTATTTCCATGCCGAAAGCAGCCACAGCGCCCCCGCTGGAGCCAGCAAAGGTAAATATTGAAGCTACAGTCGGCTCTGTCGCCAGCTGTTCGGAGGGCTGCAGCGAGACCCCCATGGGACAGAGGACGGCGTGGGAAGCCTCATTAGGATCCGGAGGCTTCCCCCACCCGAGGTGAGTACCCCCCAGGGGAGATTTTTGTTGTTACAGAGTCTCTTTAAAATAGATCTTAATAGCACCAAAAAATTGCTGAATTGTCCACATTGCCCCCCCTATAACTCAAGCCATTATAGGTCAGGCCATTATGTCTTGCTGTATTTAAAGCTAAAATGGCTCCCCTACAACAAAAAGCGCTGCCATAAACCCCCCAGTGACAAGGCTATTTTTTATAAATTAGGTCACTGCACTTTTTTTTCTTCAATTATTTTTTAATTGTTCAATAAAGATAAAGATACAAATATTGAAAATGTATCAACATCGAATGTGCAACAGCAACAGTCATGCTTGAAGGACATTAAGGTCACTGCAGCTTTTTACGCCTCTCTGCAGGGTCGTACAACTCAACACAGAAGTGATTCCCCCTCCCACTTCTTGGTGGGGTCTGATCGCTCCCCCAATGTTTATTTGTTTTTTATAAATATTATTTTGTTTTATTTTTAAATGTTTCTCTTTTTTTTTCTTTTTTCCCACCCACTCCTCCTTCTCTCTCCCCACTAGCCAATCACTGTGATCGGCTGTCATAGGCATCAGAGCGCAATTTTCTGCAATTCCCCGCCCCAGGACTTTACGCTTTTAGGCGGTCCTGGGGCCGCCGCCGCGTCCACACCCATCGGCATGATGCAGTTGCCAAGACGTTAAACCTTTAAGTCCAGCCATTATTTACCCACTATAATAGTTGCTGCCCCACCACCCTTCTCAATGCAGGGATCGTACAGAAGTGATGGTTTCTGGAATCATGAACAAGTCTTTTCCAACTTCCACTTTCATTTTGCCTTATTCTATTGCCATGACTCACATGTCATCAAGGGAGTATCAATAGCTAAAGCAGGTCACCAGCCTTGCCTTCTGTAGCAGAGGCCTTGTCTCAACTGCAATCTCTGTGACCCTGTTCAAACACTGCCCCTTCAAAACTTTTATAGCCGAAGGATCAACATTGTAGTCAGGGAATTAGCTTCAGTAAAAATGGGTCAGCAAAAGAAGCTTCAATATTTCTCACAGAATCCAAAGGAGGACAAAGGTTAAACAGATCTGTTTTCTTTGATGGGGCGGAGCTTAGCTAAGAATGCAGCTAAAAATGAGACTTCTATAAGAAAAACAAAGTTCTGATGCTGTGAAACTGTTAAAGAAACACCAAGCCTTTTCAGTTCTGCTGAGTAGATTTTTAGTCTGGAGGTTCACTTTAAGTTAGGAGCAGAGAAACTACTAGAGATACAGACAGTGCTATCTGAACTGACTGTAATGGATAAGAGACACTTAATAGTGGAAAACAGATTAGTGGAAAACAATAGAATAGCATAGTGGAAAATAAAAAGGAATGTGATGTTGTACTCTGAGCTCACCTGACAAGCCACCCACATCCATCTTCTTGAGATTCTTGGCTTCCAGAATGCAGACTGTTAGTTTCCCAGCTGTGGGGACATACCGTAAGGAAATGCAGATATCACCAAGTTTCTCAGGCTGAAAGAGATAATAATGATGTGAGAAGCAACGACAAAATATATGATTATTTTACCATCCCTTTTACTTTGATGTTGTTTTACTAAGTCTAACACAGATGATCCAGCAAATCTGGACTGGAATTTTTAAACATTACTGCTTTTATGTGTACTGTATATACCCGCGTATAAGGTGAGGTACCAACTTTTTGCTTAGAAACCAAGAAAAAAGTGGTTGACTCGTGTATAAGCCCCCTCCCCAGTATAAATGTGCCCCCAGTATGAGGCATCCCCCTACCCAGTACAAAAAGCCAGTTGTGCCCCCCAGTAACAATGAGCACATGTACAAGTCCTGCACCCAGCTATGCCTAGTTCTGGGATCTCATTAGGTAGAGCAAAGGAATAGGTAGCGTAAGGTGTGCAAAACTCTGAATGAGAAGAGCCCTGAAACAACAAGGGACAGTGGACAATACAGGTCTGATGTCAGGCAGATCTAATTGTAAGTACAGTAAGTCTCCAGTACAATCTGGAAGTCCTGTATGCAGGAATAGTACATGTGCTCACTGTTAATACAGTATATTACTGTTAATATTACTGTACACGAGCACATGCACAAGTCCTGCATATAGCTGACTTGAAGATTGTACTGAAGATTAACGGTGCCTAACAAGCTCTGCCTGCCATCAGCCCCAGTTATCTACTTTGAGTGCCAGCATCTACTATGATATTCCTTTTTAACAGGTAATTACTGATATATGCATTCCAATCCAAGAGCCCTCTTTAGCCGTATTACTTCAGCCATTCGCTCTGTCCAAAGATGCAACTAGAGGGCATCATAGACATGAGACAGTGAGAGCTTACAGCACCACCTGCATGCTTTGCTCTCTCCCCAGCCGCTCATCTCTGAAAATCTGTGCAGCGCTGCAAAATCCACTCTTTCTCCCACATCTTGCAACCGCTTGCTCAGAAGTGCGCAATAGTTTCACAGGCTGAATTCTTCACTCGTTCTCTCATGGCTTCATGCCCGCTCTCACACTAGGCCCTGGCAATGCTGCACGCTGATCAGCACTTTTTTTTTGCTCAAAAATTCGGCTTATAAGTTAGTATACTGTATATGGTAAATGTTTGTAACACCTGCTTGTGTCATGTCAGAAAATAGCAAGGAATCATGAAAGGCTAACGGATTAAAGTTTGTGCAACTGCAGTTGCATGCAGCAGACACAACACAAAAGTTTTCACTGAGAGTGCTGCACTCTCACTAACCTCTATTCACTAACCTTTCAGCAATTCTTGTTATATTCTGACCCCGACGTTCCAGACCAGATTAAGGACCCTGTTAGACAGGGGGGTAAAAAACGGGTTCATTTCTAGGAAATTGGCAACGGACCTTGTCCCCCCCTTTCCCAGGCGTCCGGTATGGTACCACATCCCCAAGCTCCATAAGTCCATGACCGCACCGCCGGGACGCCCCATAGTATCTGGCTGTGGGTCTCTCACTGAGAGACTGTCCAGGTACCTCGACCATCTCCTGCGCCCCCTCCTCAAGGGGGTGCCCTCGTATCTTAGGGACACGGTGGAGGTTTTGCAGATGTTGGAGCACGCCACGTGGGTCCCAGGGGACAGACTGGCCACGATTGATGTGGTCAGTTTGTACAGCCGTATCCCCCAAGACTTGGGGGTGTCGGCGGTCAGACGATTTTTGAAACGTACCAACAAGGACGACGGATACGTCGAGTTTCTTTGTGAATGTCTGGAGTTTGTGCTGAAGCACAATGCTTTCCTATTTGATGGACGTTGGTACCAACAGACCGCTGGCACCGCCATGGGGACCCCGGTGGCGTGTTCCTTTGCGAACCTCTTCCTGGGGGCGTGGGAGGAGTCTGCTGTTTTCTCCGAGAACAATCCGTTTCGGGGAAGCGTCAGACAATGGTCGAGGTACGTGGACGACGTCCTGGTGGTGTGGTCGGGGTCTGAGCGTGATTTTCACTTGTTCTTGGAGTATTTGAACACTAATGAAATTAACATGGAATTTACAGCAGAAGTAGGCCATATGGAGGTCACGTTTCTGGATCTTAAATTGATGATATGGGACGATGAGATCTACAGTAAAGGCTACAGGAAACCGACTGCCACTAATGCGATTCTACACGCTAGTAGCTTCCACCCTAAGCATGTTGTAAGGGCGATCACATATGGTCAATATTTAAGACTTAAGAGGAATAACAAAAAGATGTCGGACTTTGACAGGCAAGCTAGTGATATGACCGAGAGGTTTATCAGGAGAGGATATGACCCTATACAGTTGGGGGTAATGAGACAGCGAGCGAGAGAACAGGATAGGCTGGAGCTTCTAACTCCTAGGGGAAAGGTGGGGCAGGACGAAAGGAGGATGACTTTTACTTTTGACTTTTCCCCTATGGCAGATAGGATCAGGAAGACCATCTTTAAACATTGGGAATGCATTGAGAAAGATTCTGATCTGTCGAGTAAAGTAGGAGGATTACCACGAGTAGCCTTTAGACGTGCCCCCTCCTTGAGAAATATGCTTACTAGGAGTGAGTTTGTCTCCCCTGTAAGAACGACGTGGCTGAACAGAAATATCCCGAAGGGAAATTTTAAATGTGGACATTGTGTCCACTGTTCCCATATGTTGCTCCAAAAGAACATCCAGGTGGGCAAGGAAACTTTTCGGGCCAGGGCGTTCTTTTCATGTACAACTGACTTCGTCGTCTATGTGATGTTCTGTCCCTGTGGACGCTATTATATAAGCCAAACAACACGCCCATTGAAGGTCAGAATGGGGGAGCACTTAAGTTCAGTTAAATCTGGGAAGAGTGGTACCCGTTTTGTGACTCATATGAATGAGGCACATGGTGGGAATGGAAGAGGTCTTAGGTTTGCGGTACTTGAGAGGGTCGAACCCCAGAGACGAGGGGGTGATAGAGAGAGAATGTTATTGAGGAGGGAGACATGGTTGATATTGCAAACCAACGCCATGGGCCCCCTTGGCCTAAATGACAAGATAGAACTCTCTTGTATGCTGGACCCCTGAGGTGTTTTGGCGTGCCCCGCACTTCTGTGGATGGGTTCCCCACGGGGAGGGTGTTCAGCCTGTTACGTGCCTCCCGGTGATCTTATGGGACCTCGGGCGATTTTGCCCTATACACACATGGGCAACGCGGGCTGGGGGCCTCCCCTGTGTACTTATCCCTGGTCACCCCAATCCACCAAGGGGTGCCCAGATTGGAGGTGGATCTTGTCTGCCCCTGTTTATATTTGTATGTGTATATATGTAAATTTCCTTATGTGATCTTGGATTCACATTATGTGGATTTTTTGGATGCCAAGGTATTGGCTCTTCTTTCTATGAAAGAATCCCTTTTTGCTCTCCCCCCTCCCTTCTCCCATACCCTCCTGTTGCTAGACCTTAATTTATATTGTCGGGTTGCACACGTGGTCCCCCCCTTTTGTTGAGCTTCGGCAAATAATATCGAGCTGAATTTTATATGTATAATGTTTAAGTGAGATGTATGTATATGTATACATTTTTTGTTGCCTAGGGTAGTCTAGTAATAATTAAGGATAGTAGCATATGGTCTCCTGGAGACAACGTCCTGGTTCATTGATTTTAGTTACCACTTTTTATGTATTCACGTTCACAATGTGGTGTACTATCTGTAACGGCCACTAGATGGTGCTCGGATCCCATGCGTGTTTTTGTGTTCGGAGCTGAATAGGGATGTACTACTTTGGCATACCCAGGGGTCATGTGACCTCATATTACGCTTGTAGTAGGGCGGCGTCGCGCAATTCGAGACGCCTTTGCCAGATGACCTTAGAAGAACTTTTTATTGGTCATCAGTGCGACCTCGAGGTCGCACCTACTATGCGTAGTTTTGCTCCGCATGCGCAATGAGATCCCGGCCTTCCTCTACTGCCGACCAATGGACTCCTTATTTTGGCACCGGCGCACGACCGGAAGGGGCGGGGCTTAACCCCGTCTTATACCGGAAGTGCCTCGGCGGCCATTTTTGTGGAATGCAGCGTGACCAAGCGTCCTGGTGGACGCGAAACGGCCGTCGCCGACCTTTCTACAGCCCTGAGCACCCTCCTCCACCCCGCACAGATGTCGCCATGATCTACAGGTGATATGTACCATGTCCTATGCCGTACATGTTATGTCTACGTAATAAATAAGCTGAATAACGGATGGTGCCCGATCTTTTCCTTTGTTGACATATATTCTGATACGACCCAGGTAATGGCTGCAAAATGTTGACACCAAGTAGCAAGTAACTGTTAGAAAACCTATTATGCCTTTTGGAATTTTTTTCTTTACTTTTTTCTGTTGTATATTTTCAGCACACTACATTTGGCTACTGTCCTGTTGTCAGGGCCAGATTTGTACCTTTTACCGCCCAAGGCCTACTGTCACCAGCCGCCCCCCCCCCCCCTCCCCCTCCTTTACAACATCTCCACAGCCCCAAACTTACACTTTCTGCCAAGCAAAAAGTCTTAGTCTTAACCTGGCACAAAATACAAAAAATACTTAACAGATTCTCTCGGTGCCCACTGTTCCTGCCCTGGGACCCTCTGAACATATTCAGACCCCTCACTGCTGCCTGGGACCCTCATCTACAACACTCCCATCTGTGTGCAATCATACTGGATCTGCACAATAATGGTCCGCACATGCCTAGTAGCTCAAAGCCTTTAGTGCATGTCTGTTTCCTCTGTGCACAAGTGACTTTGTGCTAATTAGAATGTGAGTGCCATACTCGTGCGTGCCCAGTATAGTTACACTTGTACATGGGAGTGCAGCCATGAAAAAAAAATAGGGTCCTGTGCAGCAAATTGGGGCTGAATATGTTCATGACTCCCAGTATAGGTAGCCAGATTCTGTCCACCCCCTTAGTATAGGTAAACAGATGTCCCCACCCCTTTTTTAGTAAAGGTGGTCACATGTTGAAACCCCCCCCCCCTCGCCCTCCATTACTATAGGCAGACAGATGCTGTGTGTCTCTCCCCCTGCCCTTTAGTAAAGGTGGTCCGATGTTGTCCCCCTTTGCCCCCTCACTGTAGGTATCCAGATGTGGTCCCCCCTTTTGTATAGGTAGTCAGAACCTGCCCCCCCTTACAGTAATATAGGTAGTCAGAGGCTCCCCCCCCTCAGAATAGGTAGCCAGATGCCATGCCCCCCCCCTCCCTTTAGTATAGGCAGTCAGATTTTGCCCCCCTTGCATCCCAGTATAGGTAGCCAGTAGCCATGTCCCCCCTTTAGTATAGGTAGTCAGATTCTGTCCCCCTTTGCCCCCCAGTATAGGTAGCCAGTAGCCATGTCCCCCCCCCCCCTTTAGTATAGGTAGTCAGATTCTGTCCCCCCTTGCCCCCCAGTATAGATAGCCAGGTACCCCCCTTTAGTATAGGTAGTCAGATTCTGTCCCCCCTTTCCCCCCAGTATAGACAAGACAAGACAAGACAAATAACATTTATATTGCGCTTTTCTCCTTGCGGACTCAAAGCGCCAGAGCAGAGCAGCAGCCACTAGGGCGCGCTCTATTGGCAGTAGCAGTGTAAGGGAGACTTGCCAAAGGTCTCCTACTGAATTAGTGCTGGCTTACTGAACAGGTAGCCAGCACCCCCTTTAATATAGGTAGTCAGATTCTGTCCCCTCTTGCCCCCCAGCATAGGTAGCCAGTAGCCATGTGTCCCCCCCCCCCTTTAGTATAAGTAGTCAAATTCTGTCCCCCCTTGCCCCCCCCCCAGTATAGTTAGTCAGACGATGCTGCAACTCCCCCCCCCCCAGTATAGATAGTCAGACGATGCTGCAACTCTTCCCCCCCCCCCACCCCCCAGTATAGTTAGTCAGAGGATGCTGCAACTCTTCCCTTCCCTCCCCCCCCCCGAGATTGGTCACCAGATGCGCTATCCCCTGCCAACTCTCCCCCCCCCCCCCCGCAGGAGCCTATGCGGATGTTTTCTCCCTCCCCAAACCCCGAGAGAGAGCGGAAGCAGCAGTGTAACATAAACATACCTCTCCAGACTTCCAGCACTGCCACCGAAGTTTCCTCTGTCAGCCGCCGCCTTGCATCTCTCCCTCTCCTGCTAGCGTCTCCTGTCATGTGACTCACCGGTAACTTGCCAGCGAGTCACATGTGAGAGACGCCAGCAGGAGAGGGAGAGATGCAAGGCGGCGGCTGACAGAGGAAACTTCGGTGGCAGCGCTGGAAGTCTGGAGAGGTATGTTTATGTTACACTGCTGCTTCCGCTCTCTCTCGGGGTTTGGGGAGGGACAAAACATCGGCATAGGCTCCTGCGGGGGGGGGGGGGGAGTTGGCAGGGGATAGCAGCTGAGCTGAGTGACCCTGCTGCCACTCCAAGCCGCGATTGTAAAGGGGCGGGCGGCTGCTGACTTGCGGAGCGGTTCTAACTGCTGGTGACAAGTGCAGTCAGCCTGTCACCACCTGCCGCCCTTTGGAATCTCGTGGATTCTGGCGCCCTAGGCACGGGCGCCTTTCCCCAAATCCGGCCCTGCCTGTTGTCTGTATCTTTTAAAAAGAAGGATTCATAGTCTTGGCAGCTACACACTACCACAGCTCAACCACGCAAGTCATGGATGCAGTCGCACCTCTCAACAATGTCCGTCCGCCCTCATCGTGTCACTAGCCAACCCTGGCTGACCTAAGCTACTAAAAAGCTGAAGAGGTTTTCTAGAGTAGCTGAATGGCCTTGGAGAAAAAACATTACTAATGAGGACTTCATTTCATACAAAAAGGAGTTAAACTACTTTAGAATTGCTCTCTCTTCCGCAAAACAGTCATATTTTTCCTCCTTCATATCCTCCCAATCACATACGCCAAAGCTCTTGTTCAGCACTTTTAACTCCCTTCTCCGCCCACCCCCTCATCCTCCTTCTTCATGCTTCTCAGCTGGAGAATTTGCAACATATTTCACTGATAAAATTGGCAGCATCCAAAGTGTTTTTCCATGCAGATCTCAAACCCCATCTCCAACAAGAGGGGTTTTCTCAATCAGGATACTACTACAACATTAGTACAGGCTCTTATTCTATCTCACGTGGACTATTGTAATATATTGCATCTACAAGCAAACTGACTGGCACCCCTTCAATCTGTACTGAACTCGGCTGCTCGTCTCATCCATCTCTCTTCTCAGGCTTCCTCTGCTGTTCCTCTCTGTCAAGTTCTTCAATGGCTGCTATTACAGAGAGAATTCATTTTAAACTCATAACCCTAACCTACAAAGCTCTCCACAATCTCACTCCCCTGTACATCTCCTCACTAGTTTCCAGATGCCAACTCAACCGCAATTTCAGATCTGCACAGGAGCTTCTCTTGTCCTTCTCTAGAATTACCTCCTCGCATTCACATACACAAGACTTCTCACATGCCTCACCCCTCCTCTGGAATGCCCTTCCACAGCACATCCGTCACTTTCCAACCTTTGAAATCTTTAAAAGCGCCCTCAAAACTCACTTTTTCCAACAAACATAAGCTGTATCTTAGGCCATTCCCCTTCAACCTATCAAGTTTTACTCTTTACGAGATAACCTAAACAGGCACTGTGCTTGTATGTATACTGCATACCTACCCACCTCTTGTGCCCCCCCCCCCCCCAATTCCATTAGATTGTAAGCTGCAAGGGCAGGTCTCTCTCACCCTTTTGTGTCATGGATTTTGTTGTTCATTTCATAGCTTGCACTCTGTTATACATTTTATTCATCTTGCTACATCTGTCATTGTAACCAGGGATGCTCATCCAGATTCCGGATATCCGGGTAACCCGGATATCCGACCTTTTTTCAGCTATCCGATTCGGATTCAGATACCGGATTTCTGTGGAAATCCGGATAGCTATCTGCAGTTAGTTGGCTGGCAATGCGGATATCCGCGGATATCAGGAGGATATCCGGATCCGAATACTGTAACTAAGGAGATGACATTGGCTCAATGAGGTCAGGTGCGGCTGGCCAGAGTTCCCCTCTGTGATTGGTTGCTAGGGCTTCTGCTGGGAGCCCTCTGATTAGCTCACAATCAGAGGGCTCCCAGCAGAAGCCCTAGCAACCAATCACAGAGGGGAACCCTGGCCAGCCCCACCTGACCTCATTGAGCCAATCAAAGGGGTCCCAGCCTAAGCCCTGGCACCCAATCACAGAAAGGAACCCTGGCCAGCCCCCCTGTATGGGCTGCCATAATGAGAAATATCATCCTTGCTTGTTGTGAATGCTCACTGAGAGACATGCTCCAGTGCTGCTGGCCTAGCAAGTGCTGTATACAGTGATAAACCTAACGCTGTTCAGTGATTAACCCCTTCACTATCACTACACTATTGTTGTATTGTTAATTAGCTTGATTTCCTTGTGTAACAGTCAGAGTGTGTGCTGCATGCCTGCTGAAGCTGCTATGTGTCTGTGTGTGTGCTGTGCACAGACCAGGCCAGCTGCTGCCTGCTGGCCAGCTATTAGCCTTAGCTAGCTACAGTATAGGTTAGGTTAGGGATTAAGGAATAGGATTACTGTGTTATTGTGTAGTTAGTACTGTAGTACTGCAGTCAGTGCTAGTAGTTGTTAGAGTAGTAGTACTACTGTGTTCACTTACTACAGAACTGCTGTGCTGCTGAGGAGTGCTAGTGTGACAGTTAGTGTCTTCTCCTCTGCTGTCTGACTGTCACTCGGCACATGGTACTTGGCACGTGTCCCCTGGCACTTGGCTCGTGGCATTTTGCACGTGGCACTTGGCATGTGTCACGTGCCAAGTGCCACGTACAAAGTGCCAAGTGCAAAGTGTCACATGCCAAGTGAAAAGTGCCACGTGCCAAGTGCCACGTGCAAGTGCCATGTGCCACGTGCCAAGTTCCAAATGCCAAGTGCCACGTCCAGCATGCTCCTGACAGACGTTACACCTGCTGCTGCTGCATTGCCCTGCTCCTGCTACCTTTGCTGCTCCCACCGCCAGGGTGCCACAGGCAACTGCTGCTGTGCTGATACCACCTATATTTAACCCAAAACACAATTGGAGGTCTCTGGGCTGAAAACTGCCATTTCCCAGTTGTGCCTTTGGACTTTGGACATAATGTGGGCTGCATGACCGCTGTCAGGAACCTAGTCCTGATGTTAATTGACAGCCATTTTTGGTGGGGGGAGGGATTTTAAGTCCCCACATCATCAATTAGTGTTTCCCTTTAAAAAATAATGATGCTACATGCCTCATTTACCCTAAAAAACTTTTTAAAGCAATTTAAAGGCCACTTCCGATTTTTCTATCCAGATATCGGAGTTTGCCTGGATACTCCGGATACTGGGGTCGGATATCCGATTCGGATTAGAAAATTTTGAACTTGGATATCCGACCCGGATCGGATATCTGGGTATCCGGATCCAATCCGGGTTTTGAAAAGGGGTATCCGAGCAGCACTGATGCAGGGATATTCTGTTTACATCCATACATTCTCTGAGTTGATTCTATGTTATAGCTAGATAGATGTGGATCTCAACGCATTTCATGAAACAGAATTGGTTCCTTTATCAGAGGATAATGAATGGTTTTAGAAGTATAAATAGAGCACACAATTACACAGAAAGGCAGCGGGATCAGTAAATATCTATTATTCAACTAAGAGCTCATTTAAATTTTAGCAAAGATGAATTATGGGTATTTCCTCAAAACATAGTGAAAAGTTGCTCATTGTTTCTGGGGTATGAATGCAGTGAGTTGGAAGACTTATTTTGGTCTCCCTGTATTGGGCAATTCAATTTCTATATCTTTTCCAAAAGCAACTGTTGCCTAAAGGGAAGGTCTAGGGTAAAAAGTAAACAAAAGTCAACTTACCTCTGGTTTCCTCCAGCCCCTGGCAGCCATCCTGTGCCCTCGCCACAGCTCCGGTGGCTCCCGGTCCCCTCCAGTGCAGATGCCGACCTCGCCTCTTCGGCATCTACTTGCCCTCCAGGGTGCGGCTCATGGAATCGCACTGATTGTACTGCGCAGGAGCAGAACTACTGTGCTTGCACTGTACAGTCCGGATGATGTCAGCGCGACTACGTGAGACGCACGTAGAGCGCAACTCGGCCTCTGCTACCAGAGAGGGCCACCGGCGGAAAGCGGAGCTGTGGCGACGGCACAGTACGGCTGTAAGGGGCTGAAGGAAGCCCAAGGTAAATAGATTTTTTTAATTTGCACCCTGGATGTGTCCTTTAATACCATAAAATAGCATACTTTGGATATCTTTTAGAAACATACTGATTTTTTTTTTCATTCAGTCTTTAGTTGTTACTCAAAATTATGCTGAATTCAAAGTACCGGTATGTCATGGCATATGTTTACATCACATGACTAATTGAGGGAGGTCTTATCTTTATGACGAACCATGACTCAGAATATGGCTTGTAAGTTTTCATTACATGTAGCAGCACTGTTCTGATGGTGCTGATGTCAGTAGAGTCTTTATTTCACAGAAGTATCTGCTGTCATCAGTTTCCTGGTGCACAGCTGCCATGGTGGGGCACAGAGTTGTAGGACTGTGAGATTGATTTACTACAGCTTGTACGATTATAATGCCTTCCCTACACTTACTGTAACCTACCTTTGGGCAACATGCTTTACTACAACACTTTTATCCTGAAGGCATCCTTCTACCCACCTCTTCCTTTTCTGCACTCTGCAGGTCTCTCCATTCTTCAATCGGTTGACCAAGATCTACTGTATTCATGGGGACTTTCACCTCTCCAATAATGTCATGTTTAGAGAATCTGTCAAAGTCATATATGGTCATTACCAAAGTCTTTCCTCCCAGCTCTTGATATGGAATCTGGAATAAGGCAAATGACAGACTGTTAAATGGAAACATTGCCTTCACATGGATTTAAAATGATAATAATCGTATCAATCTTAACATTAAAAAAAATAAATCAAAATTTGTTATGAGAATGACTAAAACAGAAGGAATTAAGGCAGTACTGGTATGCTCAAATGGAATACAGAGGAGATCATAATTGTAAAACATAAGGAAAAATAGAGAAACAAAAGACGAAGAGAAGAGGGAACATACACAATAGAGGCATCTGCTTCTCTATTGCAACAAGTTGCCATCACTGTGGTTTTATGTGATGATCATTACTGAACAGCAGACATTGTTGTTTTATAACCATGAATTTCATCAGGAAGAAAAAACTCCCGCAACCTCAAACAAATGTAATAATATTTAAAATGTTTAGGAAAAAAAAGCACTGCATAATTCCCCCACCACTCAAATAGTAATTAACTTTATACAAAACAAAATATTTATGTGAATGTTAATGGATACAAGCTAGCATAGTGCAATATTTCATATAGCATTTTATAACCAATCACTGGCCATTGCTGTGGGTTTATATATCCCAGGCGATGACTACAGTGATTACCTACAAGTAGAAGGCAATGTTCCTGTTGCTTTATAATTATGGATTTTACCCCCAAAAAGATGTGTTAATGAAACATATCTGCAAACTGAAAAAATATTATAATATCTAAATATCATTACCGGTTTTCATGTTTTTTTATTTGTTATTTTAAAAAACTGAGTAGTTTCCCCCAAAGATAAAAATGAGTCTCTTATTCTGCCATGCAGATATGGATTACAAAGCTGGATAATAACTCTGTGTGTGTTATCTTCCTAGAAAGTTTTACTTGCATGGATTTTTTTTAATTAACCGTATCTCAGAAGGTCTGGAAAATAATACTAATTTTACTTATTCCCTTTGGTGGAGGTGCTGATCTTTTGAAGGGGTTGACCAAATGGCATCATAGGTTACCCCATTCAATTACTCCACCTCCTTCAGCAACAATCTAACACAGAGGCAACACCTGTATTTCCTTCTTTGCTAAGGAATACCATCCTGATAGCATAAAGAAACTGGAAAGTTGAAAGACCTAAGAATAATAGAATTCATCTTTCATACATAAAATCTAAATTTTATTCTAAAACCATGTAATGAGAAAGTAATTACGCTGTAGTGTAAAAGAGTATGTCAATATCATTTGTAAAGGATTTTGTAGCTTTCTGTTGGGCACAATAAGCAAGGGAGAAATTTTTATGTCCTAAAAGTAAACTTGTGATCATGGGAAAATGGGTTTATTTAACTGTAACTCTAGCAAGGGAACAGGAAAAGTATTGTTTTCAATGTTTGAAAGCTAGAATTCCAAGAGCCTGTTATTATTAACTGGTTTAGTTATATCCTGAATAATAATAATAATAATAATAATACATAAATATATGTATAAAAGTCTAAATACTGTAAAAAAGAACATTAAAGTGGTGAATGAAACTGAGGAGGTCAGGTGACACAGACGCATCTTAAAGTGGATCCGAGATAAACTTTTACTCATTGCATAATTGTGTTCCTTTCATATAGTTTCTAGGGCATTCCTCAAGCCAAATACTTTTTTTTGTTTTGTTTTAATACTCTTAATTCCCTATAAATTAAACAAGCCTCACCCACAGCTCCTTTTGTGCCTTGGCACTGTAGCAAAGGCTTATGGGAGCTCAGTCTGGGCAGGAGGAGGAGGAGGAGGTTACTAGCCATTGATTTCAGAGGCAGAGGGGAGGAGGGATGAGGAGAGGGGACTGAATTTACGCACAGGCAAGCTGATAGCATCTCCAGCCCTCAGCCTGTGACAATGTAACAAACAGAACATGGCTGCCCTCATTGTATCACAGGAATAAATAATCATACACTTTTGAAGCTGTTTGCAGCTAGATATGCGGTGTAAACTACCTAAACTTTAGATAAGATATATAGACAAGTTACTTGTTATAGTTAGTTTTTCATCTCGGATCCACTTTAAGACAACACCATCTCCTTGTCTCAAGCACTACTCACTACTTCTCCAGCGAGGAGAACGCCAGCGCATACCACTAAGGCTGCATCTGAAATGACCACCAGCTCAGTGTGTAGCACCTATATAGACTTTCTACACACTTCGCATTCAATTCAGATGCAAATCATATGCAAATCTGCTACTACTTATCATGCAAACAGGAAACTCAGGAGGAGGGGCTGGGAGCAGCTAACCTGACAGTTACATAGTTACAAAGTTAAGGAAAGGTGGGGGGAAAGGCTGCGCATCCCTAAACACATGCTGCAATTGAATGGTTAATCGCATAGGCATACACCGCCTCTGCCAGACTGAAAAATGCATGCCCTGCATCCAAGACAAGTGCTAACATTTATTAAACTAGGAGGAACTTTAGCTTCCAATATGGTTTGCATGCAAAGTATATTATACTAGACACTTGCGCCACGGTGAGGCAGACCTCCGGGCAAGTGACCTAACCTAAATTTAAAACCTCGGGAGCAGCTAAGCAGAAAAAAATGTGTAACTTACATTTGGTAGAACAGCGAGGAGAACGCCAGCGCATACCACTAAGGCTGCATCTGAAATGACCACCAGCTCAGTGTGTAGCACCTATATAGACTTTCTACACACTTCGCATTCAATTCAGATGCAAATCATATGCAAATCTGCTACTACTTATCATGCAAACAGGAAACTCAGGAGGAGGGGCTGGGAGCAGCTAACCTGACAGTTACATAGGGCTCTATTCATAAAAAAGTTGTTGCGAGAAAACTCCTGGAGGGAAAATACCGCAGCGGTATTTTACACTTCTGGGTGGTCATTCAAAGAAATCTTGAAAGCTGCGATGCAAGAGCGGAGATCTCCCGCTGAAAGCTGGCGGTAAGCTGTCGGAAGGCATGCGGAAACACTTCAGCCGGCAGAGTCCCTCCGTGCACTGCTCTCTCTGGGAGGTCTGTCCCATTCACTTGTATGTAATCCGCAAAATCAGAGGAAGCGGTATTTCCCGTCCACATACCGCTTCCTCTAATCTTTATGAATGGCCATTTTGTTACTTTTTTCTAGATAAATCTAGAAAAACACTGGAGAAGGCGGAAATTTCTCGCTCTGCTGGGGCATTGTAGATTTTCATGCGGGAACAGCTTTTTTGAATGCCCACTTTGCTAAATGGACGGGAAAATCCGCTGTTTTGAGCGGAAAACTTGCGGTAAGGTTTTATGAATAGAGCCCATAGTTACAAAGTTAAGGAAAGGTGGGTGCTCCCAGTTTCCTGTTTGCATGATAAGTAGTAGCAGATTTGCATATGATTTGCATCTGAATTGAATGCGAAGTGTGCAGAAAGTCTATATAGGTGCTACACACTGAGCTGGTGGTCATTTCAGATGCAGCCTTAGTGGTATGCGCTGGCGTTCTCCTCGCTGTTCTACCAAATGTAAGTTACACATTTTTTTCTGCTTAGCTGCTCCCGAGGTTTTAAATTTAGGTTAGGTCACTTGCCCGGAGGTCTGCCTCACCGTGGCGCAAGTGTCTAGTATAATATACTTTGCATGCAAACCATATTGGAAGCTAAAGTACCTCCTAGTTTAATAAATGTTAGCACTTGTCTTGGATGCAGGGCATGCATTTTTCAATTGCAGCATGTGTTTAGGGATGCGCAGCCTTTCCCCCCACCTTTCACTACTTCTCCAATCTATTTTACTGAAGGTGATACATCAGCCACCTCCCATTTACTCTGTCCTGAGGCTGAGACCAGTGCAAGATATGCTCATTACCCACTTCCAAATATAGAAACAATGGATAAGACTATATATCACCAAACCCATTACCAATCCATATATAAATCCAAATATATGACTAATGCAGAAAAGCTATCAGTAAAAACAAAACCTCCTCACTTGAAGCAAGGCCTATAACAGGATATAATAGGTAGAAAGGCTAACTATAATCCAAAAAAGTAACAATACATAAATGTCCAAATCACTTTGTTTCTTGCTACATGGCAGGCGCTGGCTTTCTGATTTACAGCTTTTGCTTTATTCTGCATGTACTAGGACTCATTTACTAGGATGGTGCACATTCTTGTGACTGCTACATTTTCTCTGCCTGATAAAGGGTTTGTTTGATCTTGAAATGGACGTGTGTCTGATTTTTTATACAGTAGCTCTAATTTTTAAACTCTAGATCCAATTCTATACTCCATTTCTTCTATGTTCTTATGTTACATATGTTACTTTGAGATTCTTGTTAAAGGAGTTGTCAGGGAAATTTTACTAAAATAAACGCTACTTACCGGGGGCTTCCTCCAGCCCCAAGCTCCCAGGACCTCCCTCGCCACAGCTCTGCCCGCAGCCGTTTGCCGGAGCTCCGACCCGGTCCCCGGCGAACTACTGCGCCTGCGCAGTCCGCTCCGGCCCACGTGGCGGTGATTGACAGCGCCGATAGCGCAGGTGCAGTACATAGCGACCTCCGGGTCGCTCTGACGTCATCGCCGGGGACCGGGTCGGAGCTCCGGCAAACGGCTGCGGGGAGAGCTGCGGCGAGGGAGGTCCTGGGAGCTTGGGGCTGGAGTAAGCCCCCGGTAAGTAGCGTTTATTTTAGTAAAATTTCCCTGACAACTCCTTTAACAGCAGTCCTTTGTTAGTTTGTGACTGCTATGGCAACTGCTCAATGGTTTGAATTCTTTTTACAGATGTCAATACCCGTGCCTTATATTTTTTGGGGGGAAAACGCATTTTTTGTAAAATGTTAAGTAAGTACTCCATACAGGAGTTGTATCAATGTAATTGACGAACAACCACATTAAAATAGTTTGAAAAGAAGTGGTAGAGTGATATTACTATGATACCTTTATCTACAGGAGCATATAATTACAATCTGTCTTTATTTGCCAATGATCGGGAGGAATGGAGTGACCAATAGTATAGACCAGATATTCATTGCTAAAAACCTTTGGGCAAGTCACTTTTTGTAGCTACACAATTGTATTTATTCTACAATTGTTCCTGAATGTATCTTGCATTTCATTTGCATAATCACTTTTATGGTGCCCATACATTGTACAATAAAAATGTTTTATTTTCCTGTTTATTTGACCAAAACAATCAAATCGAATGAAAGTCAAAAAGAATGTTTTTTTCTATTAAGAAAAATGAACGATTATCCAGTGTTTTCAATAAAAATCTGACCGGACATGTTGGAAAAATCTTTACATTCAATCTAATGGAATAATCAAACAAAAATATCTAATTAAAAAAAAAGAAAACATTGTACGAGGTATTGGCAGCATTAGACATTCTGTTAGCCTGTTATCAGAAGATATTAAGTTTTGTTTTTCTTTTTTTTTTTGTTGGATCAAATTTTTGATGGGGCTGTAAGAGGTTTCTAGACACTTGAACTCTGATTGACAAGTTATTTGACAGTATATTTACAGTATAAGAATGTTAACTATACCAGTTACGGTAAATGCTCTACAATATACAATGTTGGAAGGTACACTGCTTAATTAATAAACTATTTTGAAATCCAGAATAACAATCTGTGATTTGGAGATTTATGAATTGTATCTCTCTTGAATTCCCGTCAGTCTTCCAACTTATACAAATATTCCCATTTATTGACTTGTGCTGCCCACTTTCCTTCCAACAGGCTCTGACAAAAGGCAAAATGTCTAGGCAATTTTTCATTTATTGAAAGCATCTATAAAGCTTTTTTTTTTTTACCTTAAAAGTAAACGTCTCATTGAAGATGGGATTCAAGGTTTTGCGATGGACTTTAGTCTCGTGCTTCTTCTTCTTGTCCGGCAAAAAGAAAATCTTCACATAAGGATCTGACGTTCCACCCATGTCCAAAGCAGGTAATTCAGTGGCTTGTATGACACCAACTTGGATCTGCAATGAAAAGAACCAATAAGGAAGTAAGTGTGAGGTTATTACACACATATTCAAACACATTAAGCTATTTACACAAGCTAGGACTGCATGGTGTACTGCAAGTCTACTGTTATTGTTCTAAGGCCAATAAACTGAATGAGCTATAAAAGAAGTTGTTGAACCCAGCTGTAAGAGTAGACTTTCATTTTAGTGCATACCTGGAGAGGAAGAGGTAAATTCAAGCCAATCACAGCCATCTGGATAAACATCAAACAGTAGCAAAAACACGGTCATGTGATATGGAGAAAGCAGACTCAGGAAGTCATTCAAGTTCCCAGCAGGTGGCAGCATCTCAGTTTGCAGATAGGTCCAGAATACATACAGCTACCAAAGCATTGTGGAATGAAATGGAGCAAGTAATATATTTACTGTGGACTTCAAACCCTTTTACTCTACGCAAGAAAATACAAAGTGGAGAATATTTCTAGATGTAATAAAGACATCCATTATGTCCCCTCTATCTCAGTGCTAAAAGAAAACTTAGAAAAAACAACAACTAATTAACTAATGGGTTTAATGCACCAAACGTTCAGTGGCTTTAAAGAACAAGTGACACCCATGGTAACCTAGAAATAAAAAACACATATATAAGTAGATAATAACTCCTTCTACTTACATAACAGATGTATTGTACTATCCACGTAATGATTCCTGTGAAGTTTATAAAGGAAAAGCAGAAATCCTATTCTAGGCAGTGGCCATCTTGCCAAGCTAATGCTGACATCATATCCTCCCTAACTCTTGTCTTTCCCCCTCCCTTCTCTTGCTCATTGTGTATTCATTAGCTGCCCTCCTCCCAGAGTCTTCAGACACTCCCACTGAGGTGTATACTAGGATCTACACTGTCTTATCCTCCAATGGCTGAGTCACCTCAGCCTTGCTTGTAAACACAAGTGAGCAGAGGTGTTTTAGATAAGAAAGCTAGGCAGGGAAATAAATGGAAGAGGAGGAATATATTATAGATAAAAGTAACTCCCAGCATTCAACTGTTTGGCACTAGGGCCAGTGCTCCTAAGGTATGTGATAACTACAAACCATAACAGCAGAAAAAGTTTTGCAAGTTTTGAATGCAGGATTAGCATCTTTATCACTTAGTATGTGGAGACCAGTTGCTGTTGAAATTTGATTTTTGTGGTGACAATACCGCTTTAAAGCCTGTGTTGTTGTTTTTCACTGACTTACCTTTATCTTATGTTTTACCAATAGAAATTATGTATGACATGCAATTTTTTAAGAGTTGATGCTAATTTAGTTGCATGAGGTATGCACACTGAATCTTGAACAAAATGTAGTTGCAGCCAATTTTGATTGGTCCACTTTCATCTGTATACTAAATGCAAATATATTTGCATTAACAAGAAAATAATCTCCAGGAACATATCTTAAAACACCACCTAATAGCGTAATAGTCAATGTGTTCACTTTGTACATTACTTTTTTGTGTGAAAAGAGCTTTCTGTAGCTAAAATGTTTCTACTGTGATAAGGAATCGGATTTTTGGCTCTGTGGGTGTGGCTACTCTTGGTGTCTGGACTGTAGTATTTCCATTGGAGGGCGATAGCATAGCCTAAATCTTTCTGAAAACACTGAAGCCTATAGCACAGGCAGTCAGTGGCGCAGAAAGTGGCCAGTGTCTGGACTCTTTACCAGGTACTTTACAAGGGATTTATTTGCTATCAGCTAATCAAGGAGCCTCTACATAGATACATGCTCTGTGAATGAGTGCTTCACAGGTGGGAAATATTGATCTCTGAACTAGGCATAATTATGCTCTGAAAAGAATGCAGGAACATGAAATCACACATAAATAATCTGATATATTCTTAATGCATAATTAATGACAGCTTTTGTACTTGGCTCTCATGCATGACTTAAGGTGTAACTTAAGACCTGCATGTGTCAGGTGTCAACTGATATTGAACAGGCATGCCATAGTAATTTATGCACTGGTTACAATGTACTTACTGATCTTTAGCTAAAAAACAGCAACAAACAAAGGTTCTTGTATTTTCTTGTTGCCAAATGCAGGTGAATTACTACTGTGTACCTGATGGGGTGCCATAGCAAAATTATTTCAGGACCCCTGACTTCTGAACCTCAGTCTCAAAGGGCTTCAAGACAATCCTTCTGGTGAGACCTGCTCCATTTTAAATTAGTGACAGACACTGCAATACAGTAGTGTTGTACAGATGTTGCCATTGCTATTTACATAAATAATTATGCAGTCAGGCATTGCTGGGGGGCCCTTTCGGAACGTCTGTTCTTGATGCACAGCGCCTGCAGTGTTACGCCTCAGTTTGGTGCAGCTATAGCAGCAATGCTATAGTTCCTGTTCCATGCTCGGAAAATTCAGGGATCCGCCAAGTTGCTATGACTCGGAGGGGGAATAGTATTTAACGCCGCAGCGGCAGCAGGGCGAGCCATCATTCGGCTAATCCTGCCACAAGCTGACCGGCGCCTTAAATTATAAAGAGGCGGGCCCCCTATGCTTCACAGACACATAGCAGTCAGCTGGTTTGGCTTCTATTCATTATGGAGGGACATAGATAACCGAACAGCGCATTAAAAAAGAAAATAAACCAGGAAAGGGGAACCTGTTATACCGGTTTATCTAAATTAAAAACAGATGTTTCGCAAACTGTGCTTAACTCACTTATTGCTGTATGTTTGTGCCCTCACAGATTATAGCAGGCGTGCACAACACAAATTGTATGCAAGGGGAACTTCCGGTTTTATTTTAGATTAAAACAGATGGCACAGATGCTATTTGCTGCCTAGCTGGACTGTGCAATGGAGTATCTGTATTTTGTATTGTAGTCTAATGTCTTCTAGGTTAATGATCATTCCCACTGTGCATTTCCCCTGTTAGTTATACACTGATTGAGCAGCTGCTTTTTTGTGTTATTACAACAGAGTGTGATAGATTAATTACGACTAAGAGATTATGACATGGTCCAAATTATGGGCTTGGTTCAAAGGCATATTAGCAGTAATTACACCGTGCCGATTTTTTTTTCATACAATTGTGACTAATTAGATAATATGATGAGATCATGTGAAAGCAAGAGTGCTAGTGCATGAAACGTCACTGTGGCCATTAATCACATTTTCACCTATGGAGTGCCAAGATGGCCATGTGTGGTCACTGTCAGACTATGCTTGGTCATTGGGCTTTTTGCAATCACTGCCTGTACAGTCTCCCTCAGTGAAAACGCCCTATATGTGTCAACTGATTTATAAATGTCCATCACTCACATACACACAGTACCCACACTGAAGTAACATCCATTGGGTCATAGCTATGCATGGGACACTCAGAAATGGTCTTTCCTGTTGTCATGTGGGAGTATGTGAAAAGGGGAGTTTCCTGCCATATGAGCAGCACTGCTGACAGAACATCACCAATGTACCTGATTATTTGAAAAGTCATAGTCCAAGGAGAACTGCAGCTTCCCGAGCTGCTCTTCTTCTTTCTCTTCCTCCTCTTTATCTTCTCCTTCCGTTAAGCCGGTCTCTGCATCATCATCATCATCCTACAGAACCTGCAGAGAGAAGCACATCTTACTTTTCTGCCTTGCAGTTAGCAGACCATACAGATCTGATTGCCAAGCCATGTTTTAAATCCCATCATACTGTGTAATGACCCAGTTCAATTACCACAGTTCATGATTTCAGAGAAAAATAGAAGCAGGCTGCAGAATACCTCAGTATGGCCACAGTAGTGTTTCCTTTTACAATCTTATGGTGTCAGCCATATGCATGTCTTGTAACCATGAAAAGTAATGTATATTTACATTATTGGGAGATAAATAGAAATGTTCTATCACATAGCTCCAAATAACTATTTATTTCCTTAAAATTACCCACGAGTCTTATGAAAATTGTAACAGGTCATCCTTAATGAAATAAGAAGCTGTCCTTGGCTTTTCTGTTCTGTTTTGCTGTGCTCTCCCTTGTTCCCAAGCCATTCACAGACAAACTCATGAACTGCAGTATTTTGTACATTGCCAGCTAATTACAGTAATGTTATTAAAGCAAACTCCCTTGAGGAAAATCTGCTGAATGCCGTGATCCTGATGAGTAACATGATTCACTCTGGTTAAATTGAGGGAGGAGAAGCAGAAGCTGATTGATTAGTCATTAAAAAAATTGCCAGGTCAGGTTACTCATTTGTAACACTTGCTGCTGATGTTACAATAGCAAGTACTGAAATCCAGTAGTTTAGTTTCTGTGTTCCTGGTGTTTGTTAGATTCAGCAAGTGGGCAGAAGACAATACCAAGATTATCAATAAAATGGGGTTACTAATATTTTTGCAGCAGTTTTGCAATGCTATTCACGTTGATGGTTTAGATCAGGCATGGGCAAAGTCGGCCCTCCAGCTGTTACGGAACTACAAGTCCCACAATGCATTTGCCTTTATGAATCATGACTGTGGCTGTCAGACTCCTGCAATGCATTGTGGGACTTGTAGTTCCTTAACAGCTGGAGGACCAAGTTTGCCCATGCCTGGTTTAGATGCTACTTCCCCATCAACTGCCTAACCATTGTCAGATGTTTTATCATGAAACCTCTTTCTCGATGCCTAACCCTAACCTTTATCCTTAACATTAACCTCTTTCTGATGCCTATCCCCACCACTTATCTTTAACGCCCTTTCTCATGCCCTAATGTTTCCTCTGATATCAAGCCTTTACTGATACATAATCCTAATCTTCTAACACTACCAACTTCCTCCACCCTATGTCTCCTAATCTATGCTTAACCCTAACTCAGTGTTTATCAAACCTGTCCTTGTGACTCCCCAACAATGCATATTTCGCAGGCAACCTCACCTATGCAAAGGTGGGGTAATTAGTGTAGCTGAGACACTAATTACCCCACCTGTGCATACATGGGTTGCCTGCAAAATATGCATTGCTGGGGAGTCACGAGGACAGGTTTGAGAAACACTGCCCTAACTTATACTTTCTTCTTTTCTATCAGTGTCTGGTATTTCAGCTAGGCTGGTCTCACTACCTCTCCGCAGATAAACATTCACCACTGATAATCTGGTGTTTTGTTTGGACTACGTAATAGCAAATTATGGCTCCAAGGGATTTGGATATATAACAGACAAACTCTGGTGCCAACCTCACTGCCAATAAGCATTTTGAGCTAATTTTTCAGCTACATAATAGCTGAAAGTCAAGATCAAGCACCCCATCACCAATATCTGCCAATCTTGCATCTTTTCCACTGAAAATTCCTCTTCGCTGAAATTAACTACCGGTACTTCTCAATAGTCTGAGAATGGCATCTTCCACTACAAGCTTCTCATAAAGGCATTTTGTCTTGGACAGATCCCCTTTAAGGGTACAATGTACTGTGCACTTTTGTAAGACTACATCCTTCAAATATAAATTACACCCTGCTGATAATGACGCTATCCTGAGCCTGTGTACTAAATGTTGCTACATCCATCTAATAAGAGGTCGGTCAATGACAACTAAAATAAAATTCCGGGTGCTGTAGCATAGGTGGCATAGGCAGCATGCCACAAACTCAATATCCCCATTGATTTGTTTAGTCTAGCTTCCAGAGTCCATAGAGAAAAAGATTTGTTTCTCACAGCTATAGAATTTTTGATTTCTTATTCACATGCCCACATCTACAAGCGAATATAACATTTCACAGCTATAATCCTCTTTCAGCAGTCATGATTTCTGGTAGTAATGTAAAATGGCCCTAGATCAGAAAGACAGCTATGCTATTACTAAACGAGACATACTTTCCTCTTTGGATCAGGAAATGCTACTAAAAAAATTCTATTAGTGAGTGACAGACCAATAGTGAGCCTGGAGTATAGACAGGTCACTCTGCAAGGCAATCATATCCATACCAAATCCATATGAGAAAAATATGAAAAGGTATGGCCATACAAGTGCGCTCATTTCAGTCCATATAATGGTAGCCGGAAGCCAGCAGGTAATCAGCAGACAAAGCGGGGCAAAGGCCAGTAGTACTAGCAAGTTGTACACAATGCCAGTAGTGCTGGTCATGCTACTTTGAGTAGAACGTCAGTAAATTGGGGAGTTAATGGATATGGCAAGCAGCAGTTAGAATGTGGGCAATTGTGTTTGCAGCATTAAACAGTGTAGATACCCGAGTTCTAAATCAAAACAAACTAGAGCAATAGGACCTTGGTAAGTTACAGTAATGAGCGTCAAAGGATTCTCCAAACTGTCTCCTTGCAAAAGGGTCATTAGTAGTATATAAGTACTAATGCATAGTGGTATTGCAGAACTATAAAAGATTGTCAACTGAAAAGATCTGTATGCGTTGCTAAATGTTCTCTATAACAGCGCAGGCCAAAATGTATTAACTATAATCATCTGGGCTCTGGTCAAAAGCTAGAGGAGGTGTTTGGTTGCATACACCACAGCTAATGATAGTGCAATGAGTTACTGACCGTGAAGAAGCAATTACTTCCATTATCTTCCACATCAAGGAAATAAAAAGAAAATAATAATGATGCCTTCCTATTAAAGGTCTCTTTCATATATTACTGGCAACAACAAAATCAAACTAAGTGCCCGCTTATACTTGAGTACGTAAATGGATTTCCATGTGTTTGGTTGTGTCATTCCTTAACTAATGGCTTATCTTGACTGCCAAGTAAATAACATTTTCAGCAAGTAAAGTATTGTACACATGCTAGACAGCTCTTGGCCAAGGTAGCTGATTAGGGTGTGCCTCTTCCAAAAATCTAGCATTTGTACTGCATCCCTCATTACCACTTGGTGCATTGGTGATCAGTGATTTAACTTGGGCTGAGCATTGGCTAAACGAGGGTATTGTTCTTCCCACTCGCCCCACCCACTCAGTGCTGCTCCGTTGTGTGTCACTCAATTGGCCCTCCTCTGCCCTACGTAAAGAAAACCTCAGCCCTGCACTGTCACCTGCAGGATTGTGCCTCAATTCTTGTTGGATGACAAACCTTGATGTATGTACAAAGGTTTAGTCTCCTCCCCCAACAATATCAACCTATTTAATGCAGACATTCTCCCAGGGCTGGTTCAAGTAACAATTGGGCCCTAGGGCAAAATTAGCCTGAGGGCCCCCCAACAGACACCCCCGACCAAGAAGCGTCATTAGAGGCCCTTTGTTGCAGCCAAATTTCCCTCCTGGGCCCCTGAGCTGGCTGCTGACCCTCCCCCAATCACTTCCCAACTTAACAGACTCTGCAGAGTCCCTGGGGAGCAACAGTTAAAATGGGGAGTGACACCTTGGGGGCCCCTACAGGCTCTGGGGCAATTGCCCATTTTTTCCTATGGTAGCTCCGGCCCTGCATTCTCCTTTCCTAAATCAAAAGCACCATCTTGGTTATTTTTTCAAATTGTTTATTAAATATTTATTGGAGAAAAACAGGGTCTAATGTATAGGTGGGAATCTCTGAGAGTTCAAATGACAAAACTCTACCAGCATGCTTCTTGGCAGCCAAAGGTTTAAGTTATTTTAATTTATATTTAAAGCTGGGTAAGAACTAGTCCTGCTGCTTGCTGATGATATATGCTCAGCTTTTTGGGGGGTACAGCACTACCTTAAAGTGTACCTGAGATGAAATGAAAAAAAAATCATACATAACTAGGGCATCTCCAGCCACCTTCGGCCTTATCGCTCCTTCAGCACCATCCACCGCCTCCTGGATTGTCCGTAAGGGCTCCCGATAACTTCGGCCAGTCGGGGCAGATGCAGAAAACTCCCAGCGATGTGAGCGTGGCGGTACACGCGGGCGTGGCCGGGTCACGCATCCACAGTAAGCCCCAACTGGCTAAAGTTACCGGGAGGCCTTATGGAAAATCCTGGAGGATGGCACCGAGGGTGCGATCAGGCAGAAGGGGGCTAGAGGAAGCCACAGGTATGTATGATGTTTTTTTTCCGTTTCATCTCAAGTTCCCTTTAAAGAGGAACTTTACTAAAAAATAGTAATGGGAGGAAAAATAAATCAATACATTACAAAGTGAGACGTTAAAAAGTAGAAGAGAAATCAAGAAATGATTGATATTTGTTGTGTAGTTTGTTCATGTTGTTTGATCCACAATGAGCCTGCACATAATCATCTTTACTACTGGCAGGCAAGAAAATAACAGCACCAAATGCCATTATCTATAGCCACGCCCACTAACATTGCAATAGGCTAAACGGTTTTATTTTCTATGCTAATACATACGCATAGAGGGAGATGCTAGTTGCTTGGCAGTTTGAAACAGCTGTTATTTCCCACAATGCACCAAGGTTCACAGAAAGGAAACTGTCATAACACTGTGAGGGATTTCACCTCAATATCTGCCACACACAGACCCCCTCTGATTATCTATTCGAGAAAAGGTAAAGACTCCTTGTGGGAAAGAGGGTATCAGCTACTGATTGGGATGAAGTTCAATCCTTGGTTAACGTTCCTTGTTAAGCTTGATTAACATGCTTTTACATGCACTGCAGTATGTCTTTAATGCATTCTACATTCACTTTGACATGCATTGTGTTTGTTTCCTAAGGAAGATGCGCATCCGAGAAAAATGTACCTACGGTAACTTGCATTAAAAAGGTTTTTCAAAAGTACATAAGAACTCAACTCAATAGTCAGCTGTGCCACTGGAAACATGAGCAAGATCCCCCTGCATCTTAATGAAATCATTACTATAAGATCATTGGTTTTTGAAGCAACAATTTTAACTTGTGATGTTTGAGGTTCTTCAGCCGTGAAATGCAATAAACAGCCACTTAGACAGCACTATTGTTCCGAAATACGGTGCACTTTGTCTTCGTGCTTTAAATGACATCCTTCCAGACATGTGACACTGGGCTAACTACTTGGCCACCTCATCTGTCTTATCTGACCCCATCAGACTAGGTTCATGGGATCATGTCAGGTATCCATCAAATCCAACTTTCTTGATAAACTTTTGAACAGAATCACAAATGCATTAGAAAGTACAATTTTGCCTTCTGAATTTTCACCTTGCTATGACTGAGAAGAAACATCCATAATGCATCACTTCAGTGCTGTGTGTGGAACAAGCAAATTATTCCGCTGTCCGCTTATAAGACAGAATTGCTAGTTCAGAGCATGTTTTTGCTCTACTTTACTACTATGTAAAACAAAAATTTGCTTTCCTAAAACAGAAAGAATTTGCGATAATTCAGGTTGGAGTGAGCTCGAGATGTCTCCCAGAGCACCACTGCTGAATATATGCAAATTAACCATTGTACCCTTAGAAGCTAAACACACCTCCAGAACCGCTGGAATGCAATGATTACTACTATGTAATGTCTTTGGTTAAAATTGCACTAGGCACTTTATAGGTAAGTACAGGCTAACAGACACTATCATAAGGATGTAAACTGTTTGTGTGCCTGGCTAAAGAAGTGTACTGGATCCAGCATGGATATACCATGACCTGGATGAATGATAATCTTCACAGAGATTTTATAATCACGCTGTAGATATATATTAATATGCAGTTTATGAAATTAGATCTGCTTTTCAGAAGCCTTTTCAATCCCAGGAATGTTTTGTAGAGTGACATTAAGAAATTTCAGAGATGGTGGCCATTAGGTGCCCATTTAGAGTCATGGGACTGGGAACAACATCATTTGAAGATATTTCTAATTCATATTGGGAATGATTCACAATGCTTTTCTGTTCAATTATCCCACGTATTAACTCACAGTTTATCTCTCCTTAAATGACTTCATTCATGATTTATCTCTCCTTATCTAACTTAAAGGGAACCTGAAGTGAAAAGTATATGACGTATGACCATGTTTTGTTTTCATGTATGGATCCCTTGTTCAGTATTTTACCTGAATATGTATTAAAAGTAATGTTTCAATATTTATTATGCATCTCCATTGAAACCCCCATTTCTTTGTGGTTCTGTATATTTATGCTTTACTTTGTATATTGTGGCTGATTAACGCGAAGACTGAAACTGAAGACATATAAAAAAAAAGAGTTTCACTTACCAGGGGCTTCTGCCAGCCCCCTGCAGCCGCCCTGTGCCCTCGATGCCCTGGAACGATGCTCCGCTCCCCCACCGTGGCTCTGTTTCTGTTTTGCTGACTTTCAAGTCTAGGTCCACTGCGTCTGCGTGGCCCTAGCCGCGCGCATCCTCGCTCTACTTTATGTCACTGTGGCGATCCTGCACATGCGCAGTACGTGTACTACAGGACGTACTGGAGGACAGCATGCTCAGGACGGCCACGTGATATGAACGAGAGCAAGGATGCGTATGGCCAGGGCCACGCAGGATCAAAGGCTCAACGACAGGGAAACGGAAACTAAGCCACTGCGGGGGACCGGAGCATCGTTTCAAGACGTTGAGGGAACAGGGCAGGTGCACGGGGCTGGCAGAAGCCAGCTCTTTAAATCTGTTCTCATTAAAGGCACAGACATGACACTGCTAAATTAGCAAGGGCTAATTTACTACTGTTTCAGCAACCCTCACTATACCAGAGTGACTTAGGTCAGGCTTAAAGGCTTTTGCCACATAATAGTACACAGTTTGTAAAGTTTGCTGGATCCACACTGGAGATGCTTGGTAGAGAGAGGCTAATCATTCTCGCTAACATGCAAATTTGAAATCCGCAGGAAGAGCAAAATAAAATAAAGTAAAATTTGCATTAGAGGTCTGTGGCTGCCTAGAAAATCAGGCTCAGACTGCTATATGTAGGGCTGCAATTCAGTCAGATGTTTTTCTGCTGTTGGCTAGACGTGTGCGGGCAAAGAATTTGAGTACAGGGTGGTTGTGGGTAAGTGTGCATTCAGAGGATGGTTTAAGGGCAGGGTGCTGATCAAATCAGGAAAAGTTGGATGTGTTAGGGCGATGCCCAGGAATAGAAGAAGTTAAATTAAAGTGACTTTTAAACTATCTGAAATTACTTTATGTTATTATCGGGGCAGTTTCTAGGCTAAATTGCACCCAGAGCAAGAGTGTCAAAATCGCGTCCCCCTCCCCATACAGGGTAACCTGTAAAGTTGCCACCAGTATAGGTTAGATAGATAGGTGCCCCCAGTATAGGTTAGATAGGTAGGTTCCCCCAGTATAGGTTATATAGGTATGTGCCCCCAGTATAGGTTAGCTAGGTAGGTGCCTCCAATATAGATAGCCAGTATAGTTGCCCCCAGCATAGGTTAGATAGGTAGGTGCCCCCAGTATAGGTTAGATAGGTAGGTGATTAAGGGTTAGATAGCTAGGTGCCCCACAGCGGCAGGGGGAGCGGGTATAGTAGTTACAACTCACCGTCAGCTGCCGATCCCCCGCAGCATCTATCCCCTTCCTGTCCCAGGCGTCTGTCGCACTGGTAACAGCGCCCCCTGTGATGACATGCGGTCACGTCATTACAGGGGGCGCTGTTACCAACGCGATGGAGGCCTGGGAGGGGAGGGAGTTACAGGTTGCAGGGGATTGGCAGCGGAAGGTGAGTTGTAACTACTATGCCCACTCCCCCCGCCGCTGTGCCCGCCCTCCTGCTACTCAATCCGGCGCCCCAATTGAGTGCACTATTTGCACGCCCATAGAAATGGGGCTGCTTGTTATCATTATTATTATTTATATAGAGCTGACATCTTCTGCAGTGCATTACACAGTATATATATATATATAGTCTTGCTACTAACTGTCTCTTACAGGGGCTCACAATCTTATCCCTACCATAGTCATTTGTCCATCATAGTCTATAGTCTATGGCCAAGATTTAGGGCTAAGCCAATTAACTTATCTGTATGTTTTTGGGATGTGAGAGGAAATTGCAGTGCCCGGAGGAAATGCACACATACGGTACATGGTTAGAACATACAAACTCATTGCAGTGGATGGGATCAAAAATGATTTAAGCCCCCAGCCATTGGACGATTTTGAAACAATTTGATGTTGTTATTTTCAATTTCAATGTACATATTGACTGTGTATCTAAAAAAAAAAAATATTCAATGTATAATAATCAAAACATTTCTATAATCAATATTGCCATTTTGTTATCACTATACATCAGATATAAAAAATGCCAAAACAAAGAAGGCTGGGAGCTGCTACCAAAAGGGCCATTACTCAGGACACCACAATACCTGAGTTGTTTCATGAGCTGCTAAGTACATATACCCTTAAAAAATACCTATACCTGTTGTTTCCTTAAGCCCCCTCTACACGATACGATTGTTTGTGCGATTCGATTACAATTCTATTTACGATACGATTAAATCCGACATGCCCGATCAGGATTCGATTCAATTCGATTTGCCATTGAAAACAATGGCAAATCGAATTGAATCGAATCCTGATCGGACATGTCGGATTTAATCGGATCGTAAATAGAATGGTAATTGATTCGTATTAAGAATCGTATCATGTAGATTGGTCTTAAGGATTGCAATATACTGTACAATCTCTTGCACTTTGGGTTTTTCTATTGGCAACCCTTCATGTGTGTTGTTTTGACTCCTATGTAAGGCTGCCATCTTGTGGATGATTACAGTAACGCACCTCTAGTACTGTGCTTGATGAAGCAAATCATGTTTGTCAATATATATTTCCAAATTGTGCTGAAATTACAGAATGGGGTTAAGAAATAAAGTGGAATTCCAGGCTAAACTTAAAAAAAAACCTGAACAGAATAGGAACCTCTGTCTGAATCTTAATGTCTTTTGTGTCTTCACCAAAGATATGTTCCCTCCCTTCCTGTCACATTAAAGTTTAAAGCAAACTCAAGGGGAATAAGTGAATAAACACATATCTACCTAAGAAGAAGGAAGCTTTTGGATCTTTCAGAGGCTTCCCTTGTCCTTCCTGCCCCCACCACTGTTTGCTGAGACCCTCGTTGAGTCCACATGCACACTCCCTTTCTTGCATGAGTGCAGCTGTACTGCGCCTGCACAAGCAACCCCATACCCGTGCAGTTGCTCAGAGCCACTCATGGGCGAGCAGCCTTGGCTTACTGTGCAAGCAAGTGTAGTACTGCCACACTCGTGCAAGAAAAGGAGCGTGGCCACGAGAACATATCCGACAAGTTCTTGTTGCTATGTTCAGGGGTTCCGCGCACAGCAACGGTTTGGGTGAGGAGGACACTGGTAGCTTCTGGACTATCCAGAGGTTTCTCTCTACCTCGGTAAGTATCTGTTTTGCCACTTACATTTCACCTTAGGTACACTTGAAGTACACTTGTACCATTCTGTGCTGATTTCAGCAATGCGTATCACTGTGACACTGATGTTGTGCTGAAACTGGCACAGCAACCTGCAATTGTGCTCAGTCCCTTACTGATGGTGACAAACAGCATCAGAATTTCTTCAAAGGGCACACAGGGCAATATAATACAGGGCTTAAAGAGAATCTGAAGCCAGATTAAAAATGGCTTTTTACCTTATATACATGTGAGGCATGTTTGCCCCAGCTAAAACGCCACCATCCGCTGCATAACGAGGGGTCTTTACCCCCCAAATTCCCCCTGCAAAATCCACGACTTTCTTGGTTGTGGATTTTGCTGCCCCTGTGCGCTTCCGTGTGAGGCCGGGCTATGAGCTGCAGCCCTGCCTCACACACGTCTGTCAGCGAGTATCTCTGCCTCTCCCCCGCCTCTCTCAGTGAAGGAAGACTGAGAGGGGTGGGGGAGAGGCGGAGATCCGCCGCTGACAGACGCGTGTGAGGCAGGGCTGCAGCACATAGCCCGGCCTCACACGGAAGCGCTCCCCGGGCACCACGGAGGGGATTTGGAGGGTAAAGACCCCTCGCGGGATGGCAGCGTTTTAGCTGGGGCAAACATGCCTCACATGTATATAAGGTAAAAAGCCATTTTTAATCTGGCTTCAGATTCTCTTTAATCTCCTTGGTGATAATTCCGAGCTAGGGTCGGGGTGGAAAACCGCAGCTAAGAGCGGTAATCCCGACCTCTGCTCGGGGTAGCCACCGGAGGCTGTGTGCAGAGTATAGCACGCAGCGGGCGTTTCTACATACCTCCCGGGGGATCCCGAGATTCTTCTTCCTCTCCTCCAGGGCTCTGCTTCCTCTTGGTGATATCGCTGGTTGTCGTCATGACGACAGCCAACAATTTCACTTTAGAATTGCAGCACCACCCGGAGGATGAAGGCATAACTGCAGCGCTGGAGCCAGGGAGGTGAGTGATTTTTAAACTGCTGCAGATCTCCCTAGCAGCATGATTTTTTTCAGGTTTTAAGGTCTGAAAGGGTGCAAAAAAATTGCAATAATAATATAATACTGACGTAGGCTCAGATGCCTGCACTCTATCCAGAACTAAACAAGCGGGGCCAGGAATTCTATGTTAGTGCTTCTTTTAGTAATATGTATTTTTGAGGGAACTTCCAGATCCCCCTCCCCAGTAAATAAGAGTCACTTTTGACCCTAGCCTATTTAGATAAAAAATATAATTTGATAAATGTATAAGTGAAAAATCTGTACTTGAAATTAAAAAAAAAGCCAATAAAACTTTTTTATGAAACAAAAATATTTTTCTTTTATTTTTATCTGAACTCCATTTTCATCTGCACAATGCCTTCATATTGTGTACATATTCATATTTTGCTGACCTTTAAACAATATCTAAAACAGCACCCCTTTCAGTGTTATTTAGGGTTAAAATTCAGTAGCCCATTAAATAACCAATATACATAAAAGGAAATAAGAATAGAAACCATTTTAAGGATCTCTGTCATCATCCATTTTCAGGCCAGCAGAACCTAAACAGCAAATCTTAACAGGTATAAGCATGTCAGTCACAAAGTACCAAGAGCAGAAAAATGTACATCCAGCTAAAACACCATGTTTGTTGTTTCCTTGGAATTCTACATATATGGGGGTTGCATTGAGTGGGTGAGGAGGCATTGATGCATTGCTGGGTTATGCAAATTAGGCTTTGTAAGCTATGAATATAAAACAAACCACTATGAAAAGAATGTAAAAAAGGCATGCTTTCTACACATAGTTCCACCATTCTGATAAATATTTTAGGGAACAGGACAGCAACATTATCACCTTTTCTATATTACGTGGATTACCGGTCTTGTTCCTTTATAACTGTGCAGGCTTGTAAAGCATCCATTGTGCCCAATGAAAAATCATACTGCCCTGTTGCCATGGATGAACTCCATTTATTATAAGACTCAGTTCCCACAGGTGGCTGACAGCACTACATTTACTAATCCTTTGTCTGAGCAGACAGAGTACAGAGCGTACAACGCGCTGTAAGGAATTCAACCAGATCTAGGTGGGCGGTTGTCAGGTGGGACACAACATGTGGTAACTGCATGGCAGCCACTTACACCAAACCTCTATGTGGATGGCCCTATTCAGTTACGCGTATAACAACTTTATGATGGACAATCCTCAGCTGTACAGGTCAGAAGTCCATATGAACAGCCCCAACAGTGGGTTGCTGACCTGCACTCTCCAATCAGCAGGCTGGGGTGTGACCTTGACCATAGTGTGATACTGTGATGCAGAGCTACTGATGTTTGCTGGTCACAGCTGAGGGTCTGACTATGTCACAGATATGTCTTGACATAGTTATAATTTTTTGGGGGAAAACAGGACATTGTTGTGTTTTTACAGTTTTATATATTGTTGTATTTTTAGCAGTTTGCCTGGAAATAAGCTTTACAATCTTATGAACAAACACAGGAAACAAGACAGATAAGAAGTGCTTCCAAACTCAGGGGGCCTCACTGTTTCACTTTACATTTTCCAGAATGGTGGTATTCTGCTTTCAGAAAAGTATTGTCATTATCATTCCTTAAAACCCATTCCGTTATTAGCATCCTTTGTTCAGTGATTAGAAAATCAAACAAGTCTGTTTTCTTTGGCACGTCAGTCATGCATATACACTTACCAACACAGACAGTTATCATGATGCAGCAAGAAGAACATATAGACATCAGTTGAGGATAGTAGAAAGAGACAGGGAAGCAAGAAAAAGAGAGGAAAAGGAGGTGCAATTAGTGTTCTTGGAGTAGTTTGTTAGGATTTTGTAGCTGTTATAGCCACTTAATAAGGCATGCCGTATATTCAATAATTTGGGATCGTCAGAGCTGCAGAAGTTTGAGAAAGGCAAAGCCATTTTTGTCAAAAAAGAGGTTTCTGATTGGTTGCCTCACAACCAATCATCTGCTGCCATTTATGACAAGCTTCCTCCTTTTTTCAAAGCTCTGCCACCAATCCTGTTCAACATAAAAGAGAACGGCTGTTCAGCCCTTTTACAAAAAAAGATGATTAAGGTGTTCTATTATTGTGTACTGTGGTTTTACAACAGAAGAACATATTGAGAACAGAGATTTGATCCAAGTCTGTTTATGTTGTGCTTAGTAGTGCAAAATGTCTAGTTGGGAGAATGCAAAATACTTTGCAGTGCATTTTCCATGTTAGCATTCTGATTCCATTTGCATATGCTAGTTCTTACCTGCCCTCCTCCTCCTTTCATATCCTTCATGTTGAGAGCATTTTTCATTCCTTTTCCTTTCTCCTTTTTCCCTTTCTTCTTTTTGCAGCAACATTTCTTACAAATACAGAAGCAGCACGTGATGATCAGAAGACCGGCAACCACTGCTATGGCTATGATGGCCCAGGGAGGCACTACAGGCAACAAGAGACATGGAGAGAGACCATAAGAACATGTATATACAGTATGTGCTATATTAACTTACAAAAACATCATTTTCTTTTAATAGACAGAACCAGGGGCAGCAGAGCTGGTAGTGCTAGACATCTTTTGTCATCTGTATCTGCCTTTACCAAAAACGGATACAGTTGACAAAAGCAGGCTATTCTCTACCCTGAACTGAGAACCAGGGCTGAGACAGGTTTTTCAGCAGCCAGAGATGCCGTTACCATGGGCATCCGCACATTGGGCAAAATGGGGCACTTGTCCCCCCCCCTCGGCCGACAGCTGACCCCCCCCCCCCCTCCCCGGCCATCCCCCTTGCCTAAGGCAGAACAGCCAGTCCAGCGTCAGCGGTGAGTGCGGGCACTAGGACCTCGCGGGCACCGCACTGATTTGCGGAAGTGACATCACTTCCGCATATGCAGCGTGTTTTTTACAGAGTACCGTGCGCCTGCTCTCACTGGTCGCCGGCTGAGTCTGAGGTCTGACCCTGGGCTACTGCTGTGACATGGTGAGTGGGGGCACCTGTCACTACCTAAACTGGGGGTCCCTGCCACTACCTGAACTGAACTTGGGGTCCCTGTAACTACCAGAACTGAACTGGGGGTCCCTGTCACTACCTGAACTGGGGGTCCCTTTCACTACCTGAACTGGGGGTCCCTTTCACTACCTGAACTGAACTGGGAGTCCCTGTCACTACCTGAACTGGGAGTCCCAGTCACTACCTGAACTGGGAGTCCCAGTCACTACCTGAACTGAGGAGCACCTGTCACTACCTAAACTAGAGGGCACCTGTCACTACCTAAACTGGGGGGTCCCTGTCACTACCTAAACTGGAGGGCACCTGTCACTACCTAAACTGGGGGTCCCTGTCACTACCTAAACTGGGGGCACCTGTCACTACCTAAACTGGGGGGCACCTGTCACTACCTAAACTGGGGGGCATCTGTGTTGGAGGCACTCGCAATCTATTTCTTACTATAGTCCTAGTCTAATGTCCCACCATTGCTAAGTTCATGTAAATTTGGCTCCACCCATAACCACACCCACATCCTGGTCCATGGCTATGCCCATTTTTTGGCACGGCGCATACCATACCTCCTCCCTGGAAAATTTTCTGCGGATGCCCATGGCCGTTACTAGCTCATACACTGCACACATGTTAATATACAGACACACAAGCACTGCCAACACACAATTCAGATGCAAACATCCCACTAACTACTCTTCTCAGTGCAGTACATTCACATGACTGGACTTCTGCCACACTAGAAAGGCACAGTTGCCAAGATAAGCAGGGCTGGTCCCTACACATAGCCTAGCTGCCTACTTTAGTCATCCTGGTACAGGATCTATTCAGAGCAGCATGACTGCACCACTGGATTGCTGGAGGTAAGTATATCTGAGAGGTTTAGCAGCAAATAAGGGGAACAATACTGTACTGCAAAAGGAGCAATAATTCTAGTTGTAGGTTTAGAGGGAAAAAGTAACAATATGCATGGGTGAATTGTACGATAGATTCGAGGGATAGTACTGCACACAGGGGAAGCAAGCCGAATGAGATAATATTTAGAATTGCATGGGCTATAAGATAATATTCAGCACGCGGGGGAGGGGGGGGGCAAATTCTATGTAGCATGGTATGTAGCACTGGAGGGTGTTAAAGATATGGAGAGTTTGCTTGTCATCCATGTTGGATTTCAGCCATTTTGTTAATATTAAGAATGTATAAACTTTTTTTTTTTGATAAACAGGTTGAACATAAGAAACTTATACAACAGTCAAGGGCCGGGCCGAGGCATAGGCTGGAGAGGCTCCAGCCTCAGGGCGCAGTGTAGGAGGGGGCGCAGAATTCATTCAGCTGTCATTCCTAATTGTGTTTGAAGCAGAAAGAAATAAGAAAAGGGGTTACATGACAGTGACTGCAAGCCAGATAACTAGATATTAAGGTGTTGGGGAGGTTGTGGGCCCTGTGGCGCCTCTTAGTCTAATAGCAATCAGTGTGTGACAGCTGGATTGGGAGGGATGGAGGGGCGCACTTTGGTGTCTCAGCCTTGGGCGCTGGAGGACCTTGTCCCGGCTCTGCATCAGTCTGAATAAGAAGATACACATACACGATTCTGCATCAAACTTATTACTACATACATACTGTAGATAACAAGAATGCATGTAGACATCAGCACCAAGCCTGCAGAACAGTGCCAGTTTCATGTTTTATAAAACATACAGCCGGTAACAGCCAGCAAGCACCTGAAAATCAAATCTATAGGAGAAATTTGTATTATCATAGGTTACCTCTCTATGCATCTGTGTTCCGTCTGGACACCCCTATCCCCAAAATAATCTGATCCCTAATCAACTCAAGGGGCTTGATTCACAAAGCGGTGCAAAGTGTTTGCACGCCAGTGAAAAGCCCCTTATCACGCCTAAACTCACTTTAGGCATGATAAGAAGCAACTCGCGCGAATTTTCCGCGCGCAAAGTGTTGCGCGCGCAACCGCGCACTGCGCGCGCGCAGCGTCCCCGCTTCGCGCGAAGCTCCCATTAAGCCCTATGGGACTTTGCGCACGCACGTACGCGCGGAAACTTTGCGCGAGTTAGAGCAAAAATCGGTGATAACTCAGTGGTGCAAAGGTTATCACGCCTAAAGTCTTTTAGGCGTGATAACTGAGTTATCACCGCTTTGTGAATCGAGCCCCAGGTCTACGTAATCATTTGCTCTGAGCCAGTTACCCCAGATTTTATGTTTAAACTTTAGCTGTTAGCTGTAGCCTACATTCCCTGCAGGTGCAGAAAGAGAGTGAACAAGATTGCCTCTGACCCCTCTCACCCTGCTCACTCCATCTTCCAACGTATGCCTTCAGGTAGGGCCGGCCCTAGACTTTTTGCTGGCTAAGGCAAAATTAGAAAAAATCGCCGCCCCCCCCCCCCCCCAGCCGTGGGGGGGGGGGGGCGCCGAGCTGGAGGGGTAGTGGGTAAAAAGGGGGTGTTGGGCCTAGCGGCGGAGAGGAGGGTCGGACCTGGAGGGGAGCGCAGATCGGGGGACCCAGGCGAGGGAGGGTCCGACCCCCCTCTCCGCCGCTAGGCCCAATACCCCCTTTCTGCCCGCTACCCCTCCAGCTCGGCGGGCGGCCCCTAGTGCATGGACAGTCGGGTGCCGCCCCCCCCAGATCTGCCACCTGAGGCAAAAGTTTCACCCCGCCTCATGAGCAGGCCGGCCCTGCCTTCAGGAGTTAAATACCGGTTAATTGCAACTAAAACTTCTAAAGACAGGAACAGCTTTTTCCTGCAGGCGGTAGCGACGCTTAAAGGGACACTTAAGTCAAACAAAAAAAAATGAGTTTTACTCACCTAGGGCTCCCAATAGCCCCCTGCAGCTGTCCGGTGCCCTCGCCGTCTCCCTCCGATTCTCCGGGCCCCGCCGGCAGCCACTTCCTGTTTCGGTGACAGGAGCTGACAGGCTGGGGACGCGAGTGATTCTTCGCGTTCCCAGACACATTAGCACCCTCTATGCTGCTATATGGTATATGATATATGCTATAGCAGCATAGATGGCGCTATTGTGGCCAGGAACGCGAAGAATCACTCACGTCCCCAGCCTGTCAGCTCCTGTCACTGAAACAGGAAGTGGCTGCCAGGGGGCCAGGAGGATCAGAGGGAGACGGCGAGGGCACCGGACAGCTGTAGGGGGCTATTGGAAGCCCCAGGTGAGTAAAACTCTTTTTTTTTTTTACTTAAGTGTCCCTTTAATGCAGAACCATGCTGCAGCTGCTAGGACTTGAAAGCATTCAGCACAGAACTGAAAATGAACATTTCTCACCCTGCCACTATTACTTACAGTACATACTGTTCTTGACGTGTAACATATATACTGTCTGTCTTTGTATTGTTTTGTCTGTGTCCGTTAAGCAACTGCCAAGTCACATTCCTGGTGAGGGCAACTGGACAAATAATTTGATTCTGATTCCAGTTGACATACAGAACCGGTAATGGGTTGGTGACATTTCTGAAGCATTTAAAGAAAAGATAAAATAAAGAATACATGTGATCACAACTGCATTATTTCAGATAAACATCTGCACATTTGCTCCACACTTTTGCACACCCACTCGCACACTTTATTTCACATCCTGTCTTTTTGAGCAAAAATGAACAAAGTTGTTAACCCACAAAAGGGTTCTCAGTCTGATGATGTAATAGATGAAGAATTCCATGAAACAGCAGTTAACTGTTGCCTGGATGGGTTATCGATATCTGATTGGTTGTTGTTGTAGTGACTTGTATTCCGAATCTGCCCCAGGGTGGTAACTTTTTTTTGCTTAATTTTAACTCTTTAAAAGTGTCGACTGACAGTCAATCGTTAGCATTTTGTATCATCATACGCTCTGACACTATTACAATAGGGTTGCTAAATAAACCCTTGACAGAGGGTTATAGGATGTCATAGAGCTGCAGTAATATTTACCAGTGGGAATTAAGGTGATGGTTAGTTTTGGGAGGGGAATAGAGCTTCATATTGAATACGTTATGTCAGGTTTGAGAAAGTAAAAATCTTCAGCACTAGGTAAATAATGTTAGGTCCAAATGATAAATGATACTAGGCACAATGGAGTGGTTACTTATGTTAAGTTTGGATAGGGAATAGTATTTGGCACCACGGTGGAACAGTTGCAGGCTTAGGTGAAGAGAACACTAATTGTCAGCTTTTGCCCTCAGTTCAATTGCAGTCACATATGACAGCTCCGCTCTACAAATACACAATGCCCTAATATCAGAGGCAGACACAGCATAGCCAAAAGTACATATGTAGCACATGCAACGTGTCACACACATACACACCGCATACAGATAGAGATTCTCCTAGCTCTCTCCATCAGTCACTACATTGCCCCTGTGCTGCTATCTGTGCAGTACTATTTGTCTTCTCGTGTACTGGGGAGCAGGCAACATCTGCTGACCTCTGTCGCACAGCAGCTCAGCACAGAGCTTCAGGCAGTGTTGTCATGCCATGGGGGAAATAGAAGGAGGTCAGGAGGAACCAGCCTGGTCAGCACATGTACTACAGCTGCTGGGACGTCAAACATTTGCCAGGCAGCATGCTCTTGCAGCAATGGGCACGCAGTGGGAAGGCTCAAGCAAATGATGTCAAACAATCACACTAAAGCTAAGTACCCACAGACAGTTTGTCAAAAATAATGAAAATGGAAAACTAATGATGGGACGCGAATGATCGTTTAAACGGTTGCGCTAATTTTCTCTAAAGTTCATTGACTTTAGTGAAAATCTGAACGATCGGTTGTGACCCATCATGACAGTCATTCACAACGAACGATCATTGTGGGTAGACTGCCATTCTTAAACATTGTTTAATGAATACTCGTTAAATGATGTTATGCGATATCACAAAAAACGATTGGCGCAAGAAAATTGCCCGAAAAATCTTGCTGTGGGTATGGACCTTTAGTCCTGCTGTCTGGTCACTCCACCTCATCCACACTGCCTGCAACCACAGCCATTCCATTATGGAATTCTGTGATTAAGCGGGAGGGCACAAGGGCAACGCACAGGAGCGTGGCATTTAAAGCAAGCTTGGGCAGTCTGGGGATTCGGGGTTATTGAACATGTGAGCAATGCTGAGGTAAGTTGGTGTTAGCTCAAATGTGTCTTCCCCTGACTTTGTTGCTTATGCACCCAAGGCTGGAACCTTTCTGCCCCACATCAACCATGGATGCCCCCTATAGGCCACATATTTGAATAGAGATATCTATACACAGAGGCTGGAGGATAACTGCAAAATGATTCTGTATCCAGCGGTTTCAAAATACCAATATTTAGCATGGTGCTAAGCTGCTACTCAATGGATATTCTTAACTGTTGTACACCGATGATTGCTGCCACCAGCATGGTCCTTATACTGTATTTTAGCATTTAGTGACTTACCACTTTAAAGATAACAGTCATCTTTACTAAAGTACAGCTGTAATTATAAAACTATATGGGTTAACAGATCTAGTTCTCTAGTTGTAAAACTTCTGGTTATGATAGTGTCTGAATTATTCTCCTGAAGTATAAATATCTGTTTTGCAAGCTTTCCTCGTATGCATATGTGTTCTATGTGTTCATCTACCGAGGAAGCCATTAACTCCAGGATACTAACCTATTTTCCCCACAAGGAAGTCAGGTGGCAGACTCGATTGCTCTTTAATGAATTGTGGACTGTAATGAAAAGAATGAGACCAGCTCCAGTCTCTTCCCCAATCAGAGCTGGATACCACTGCATGACCTCTTATCACTGTTCATACCTCACACCATCATTACAAAAGTCACTGCATATATAGCATATTCTTCATTTATATTACACATTTAGCTACTGTGTTTCTATGCACTCAAAACTGATGACCCACAACCTGTAGACAGAGTTGAGTTGTCCAAAGTGAATGAGACCTAAGAAAGGAACAGATTTCACTCTCAGGCTGTAATTGAATGACTCAGCTAGAGACTTGGCACAACAAGGGCATGCAAAGGTCAATGACTATGAAAGGGAGACACTCAGACACCATTTTAAGCAGCAGTTTGTCATACTACAGGATTACAGATTGCCCAGCAAGCTTATGGTGAACCAGAACTCCTAGGAGTGTGTAAGGGGCTAAAAAGGGCCAAAAAGCCCCCTTACTAAAAATGCTATTAAGAGCTGAATGTTGCCTTCTTAAAACAGAGGGTATTTGCGATTATTCAGGTTGGTGTGAGCATCTTAGGTTTCCCACAGTGCATCACTGATGAATATGCAAATCAAGCCTTTGCTGTCCCTGATAGCTAAACACACCTCCAGAAACGCTGGAATGCAATGATAAGTCAGCTTGTTAATTGTACACAGCCATACTACAGGAATTAAAGTGTTGTAAAGGGGACTACATTTATCACTGGTTATTTATGGGTTGAGGCCTTTTGCACCCTGTAAATCACAAATCCGATTTGCGATTCCGATTTGCGTTTTACGATTCCGATTTCCTTGGATGCTTCCAACACAAGAAGAAAAACGCAGAAAAAAATGCAGCATGCTGGGCCGATTAAAAATCAAAATCAATTAAAAATCAGAATTGCATGTACAATCGGGTCAAAATCGTAAATCGGAAACGCATGTGGGGCTTGATTCACAAAGCCGTGATAAATGATCTCACGGCCGTGATATGCTTAGTGCACAGGGTTTGAGCGCATAAAAGTAAAGGTTTGCATGCATTAACTTTCCCCGTCCACGTGCTAACCCATATTTTAGCGTGTGAAGGGGAAAGTTAATGCGCGCAAACCTTTACTATTATGCGGGCAAACCTGTACGCACGCTAAGCATATCACGGCCATGATATCATTTATCACAGCTTTGTGAATCAAGCCCGTAGCGTGCAAGAGGTCTTAAGCTCCCTCCCTGAAAACTATCCGTCACCTGCAGAGTGTGGCAGGGTGGGGCAGCACTGTGGACAGTTTCCATCTTAGTGATGAGAATTCTGTATAAATAAAGTAGCCCTATAGTCACATTTTTTAGTTTGTCTTACTAGACAGCCTCTGTTGAGGGCAAATTGGAAACAAGTGCTGCAGCAGTGGAAAAGCTTATTTCTTAAATATTTGACTAAAAAGTGTTCCCATCCCTTGCTCTCTAGCTTGATAGTTGGGAATTGTCTTTACGAGATGCATGAAGGTTTCAGCTTACAGCCCCTTTCAAGGTTTCTGCCGAAGAAATTGAAGAGTGACCTTCAATGAAAGCATTTCAATTTTCTAAGATTTATTATCTCTGCAGCAGCGCTGGTAATCAGCAAAAACTACAAACTAGGCAGTTACATTTTTACATATGGTTTCTGATTTCAATGACTTGTATAAGTGGAGATAGGAAAGGCTGGGATGATAAATAAAATGTATTATTCCCAGGACACCAAGAGCTTGGGGGTTGGTATTACATAGAAAGAAGGGGATGTGGATGGGCGGAGTCTTATGTTCTGAAATAAAACAGTTGGCCTAAACTCAGTACCCTGTGTTAATTTCCATGTTGAATTTTCAGTCTTCACTGGACTACAGATTTAAAAGTCTTCTAGAGAAGTAGAGATGGCTTGAACCTCCGATTTTTGGTCCGCGAACCTCGAACGCGAACTTCCGCAAAAGTTTGGGTTTGCGCGAACTTCGCGAACCGCAATAAACTCCAATGGGGAGGCGAACTTTGAAAACTACAAAAATTTATGCTGGCCACAAAAGTGATGGAAAAGATGTTTCAAGGGGTCTAACACCTGGAGGGGGCCATGGCAAAGTGGGATACATGCCAAAAGTCCCGGGGAAAAATCCAGATTTGACGCACAGCAGCGTTTTAAGAGCAGAAATCACATTGCATGCTAAATTGGAGGCCAAAAGTGCTTTAAAACATCTTGCATGTGTATACATCAATCAGGTAGTGTAATTAGTGTACTCCTTCACACTGACACACCAAAGTCACTGTGTAACGCACCACAAACAGCTGTTTGTGTAGTGACGGCCGTGCTGGACTGGTGCGCACCATGGTGAGAGTGCAGGCCATGGCGGTTTTTAAGCCCACATGGTCGCCGGGCTGTGGTAGCTCAATGACAGAACAACAGTGACTGTCCAGCTGATTGAATTTGGTCTGTCCACAATGAAGCAACGACCTTATTATCGTGGGTGTGTCCCCCCTCCGACACACTCGTATAGCTGGCGGTCATTGCTTCATTGTGATACGCAAGCCCCTTCACCGTGGCAAGGTAACGATCAAAAAGGGAAATTGACACGTCTTATATTTTGTTGTTGCAGCCGCAGTGCAGCCAGAAAAATTAGGCAGGCATGTACACGCACCAGAAAAATTTATATAGCAGCCGCTGCTAGCAGCAGCCTTAAAAATTCAGGAATCCACCTGGAGTCCTGGACCCTGTTGGTGGTGGCGGAGAAGGCAGTCAAGCGACCTGCAGGCAGAGATGCTGTGTGGGGCTGGGGGCCGACTTAGTCTTGGGGCAGGCAGTCACACGGCAGCAGGCAGAGATGCTGTGTGTGGGGACTGACTTAGTCTTCGGGCAGGCCTGACTGTGCTTTGCAGACCACGTGGTCAGATGGGCCTTTGACCCAATGCTGTGTGCCAGAGATGACACCACTTGCCTTTCAACATCACGGTACAGTTTGGGTATCACCTTTTTTGAGAAATAATTGCGGCCTGGTATCTTCCACTGCAGTGTGTGGCTTTGCTTTTGTGAGCTGTTTTTCCTCAGGTAGTCATCCCTTTGCAGTTTGTACTTTGTCATCATGTGCCTTCGTAAGGAAGTTGTCCCTACGCGGGTCTTGGTCTTTCCACGGCTCAATTTTTGGTGGCAGAGAGTACAGATGGCATTGGTCTCATCTGAGGCAGACACACAAAAAATTTCCACACCGCTGAGCCCTGGGGTGATGGCACTTTGGTGGTGCCATAATCAGAGCAGGAGGAGGAGAAGATTTGTCACAGAAGCTGAAGAAGATGAGATGTTCTGTGTTAAATAGTCAACTACGTTCTGGCAATCTTGGGGGTTGATGGCACGCGCCTTCTTAACACTGTACTTTGGTCCAGGGCCGTACAAAATCACGACAGCACGACCTCGAACAGACCTGCCGGGTGGCCTGACTCTGCCTCTGCCTGTTTTGCCCATTTTGGGGGGGGGGATGAAGTGAAAGGTATGCACTGACTTGACTAATACAATGTCCAGTCACACAGGTGCAGTGAACAGTTATGCAGTGACTGGTACCAATACAATATGCAGCTGTCACACACACCGGTACCGTGAACAGGTGCATTGACTGGTATATAACACTGCGTGCTTCTGTCACGCAGCTGCAGTAAACATGAACAGGTATGCAGTAATTGGTATTACAAATGTGCAGCTGTCACACACACAGGTACCGTGAACAGGTGCAGTGACTGGTATATAACACTGCGTGCTTCTGTCATGCAGCTGCAGTAAACATGAACAGGTATGCAGTGACTGGTATATAACACTGCGTGCTTCTGTCATGCAGCTGCAGTAAACATGAACAGGTATGCAGTGACTGGTATTATAAATGTTCAGCTGTCACACACACAGGTACCCTGAACAGGTGCAGTGTCTGGTATATAACACTGTGTGCTCCTGTCACGTAGGTGCAGTAAACATGAACAGGTATGCAGTGATTGGTATTACAAATGTGCAGCTGTCACACACGTGCAGTGAAAAGGTAGGCACTGAATGTGCTGGGCCTGGCAGTGGCACAGTAGGAATTAGCAAGGGGCCAAGGGCCAGCTGCGACTGACTGACAGGGCTGTATATGCAAGTGTCAGTGGGACGCACACAAAAAAAAATAGATCACAAGAACAACATTAGCTCTCAAATGAGCTGTTGAGGGGTGCTTTTTAGCAATAAGTATCAGCAAGGAGCAAGCTAACAAGAGCCTAACTAAGCTTTCCCTAATGTCTCTGCAGCAACCTCTCCCTTCTCTAATTACTGCAGCCGCACAAGTGAAGGAAATGTGAGGGAAATGCTGCCTGCCTTTTATAAGGGGGGGAGGGGGGCCTCCAGGAGGGAGTGTAGCCTGATTGGCTACCATGTTTCTGCTGACTGCAATATAGAGGGTCAAAGTTGAGCCTAATGATGTAGTATAGGGGGTGGGTCGAACTCGCATATAGTTCGCGGTTCACTGCAAACGGGAACCACCGAAGTTTGCGTGTTCGCGTTCGAATGCGAACCGTTCGGGCCATCTCTACAGAGAAGTACTATTAAGTGGCCATCAAAAGTACTAGCTACAATTATTAAATTGTGTTCTCTGAACTATCTGTGTGAATAATTTTAAGCAAAGTAATTTGCTTATTGCAAAACCATCAATCTGACTCATTTACAGGTTTGCAAAAAGCGGCTGTTAGACTCCTTAACAGTAAGGAAAAGCTTCCATTATAAGAAGGTTTATAATTAGTCGGCATAATGAATTCAGAACACCCGAATACTGCCAAACCGCACACTTCAGCACCATTTTAGTACCGAACAATCGGACAGGGTCAGCGGGAGTTCACTACTTGCGCTTTACAAAGCATTTAATGTGACTCCAATACTTCCTCCTTCCAAAGCCAGAAAAAGTAAGTATCGGAGGCATGTGAAACACGATGTGAAGCGCAATTAGTGAACTCCCCCTGACCCTGACTGCTTGTTCGGTACAGAAATGTGCCTGAAGTGTGTGGTTTGGCAGTATTCAGGTGTTTCAAATTCATTATGCCGAATTCAAACACCAACACCACTTATGATTACTACAAAATTGCAATAGATCATCAGTGAAAATGTAAAAAAAAAGTATTTTATTCAGTGCCAGAAGAAAGGCCCAATGAATAGTTCAGTATGCAATACTGGGTCCAAAATGGGGGCTATTCTCACAATAGATACCACCTTTTTTGGAAGGTTAGTTGATCTAGCGGAATACCTACGTAATCAAAGTTTGTTGATCATCGCCTAGCATTTATTTCCTATAACAAACACAGTCCTCTATTAAGCCACAATCGACAACAATGGTGAGGTGTTCACTGAATCCCTTTATCAGGACAGAGTAAAAGCTACTTTTTAATCTATAAATACAGCTAATAAACCTTTATAATTAAGTAAGATTTAGAAACCCCCAGTGTAATCCATTTCTTGTGCCTGTTTTTATGAGGCTTACAACACTTTATGGCAGTTCCAATGAGCCGATGCAACTGCTTATTTATATCGCAAAACACTATAAATGATCTGATGCCTTTTTTCACTGTAATGAACATTATTTTGCATTACTAGTACTTACATGGAATCTTATTGATTTGATTCATTAGTTCCTGTTGGATCTTCCTGAAAGCATCTGCACTCTTGTCCCCAGGGCTAGCCACTGCCGTGGAATTCTCCGGGATGACAACAGGTGGCTCTGTACTGGTCGGCATCGTGTGGACTTCATGAGTCTCGGTTGTCTTCTTCTTGAACAGATTGAAATGCATGATGGCTACAAAAAAGAACATAAATGTTTATGAGAAAGGCCAAGGACATTTTAAACTTGTTTTAGCTTTACCGTAGCAGGACCCCGAATATTTTAATGTACCATTAAGCTACAACAAGCATGTTTACCATCTAATCTACCCATTTCAATCTGAAATCTATAATCACAACCATGAAAGGTGGAGGTAAGCTGAACTGTTAAAAACAAACATAAAAATAAACGATTATTAAAACAAAAACCAAATGCAAAAAAAAAAAAATCAAAAGCCAAATATGAAGCCACTTCAATGGTTACAGGTAAGATAAAATGGAGAAGGTTTCCCAGTCAAAGATAAGGTGTACCTTTTCAAAACTATTATACATTTCTGTAAAAGGAGTAGAAGGAAAAATAAACAAGGAAAAGATGTGCTCTGCCATTGGCACATAATAAAGTATACGTTACTATGTTGTATGTACCAACATCAAGTCTCAGGGGGTACAACATAATGTGGAGGCCATTGGATTCATAGGGCCGGCCAATGTTTATTTTTTTACTGTAGAATATCTGGTCAAAAATGAGTTTCAATCATAACTTTCCTGTGCTGCAGAATGAATGCATTTTTTGTTGCTTTTAATAACTTACTTTTTATAACAACTCATAAAAGACACCAATGTTTAATTGTTAACATGGGGTAAATATTTATTGTGTGTACTGTTTCAGTCTTTCAGTCTACAACTTAGAAAGAACTTCACATTCAATCCATTGCAATGGATTTCAAAATCAGTGGCTTACAGTAACATGCTATGAAAAGAAAATGAACATTATAACGTGCAGAGTGTGCACTGCGTTATTCCTGTGCTCTAGCGCAGGCATTACAAAATGCACATTATGTAATCTAAGCCAAAAGTTCAGGAGTTCAAGATTTGTCTGTATGGGAGATACCATAAATAACATTAAAGAGAACTGTGGCCGTTTACCTGAGAAAGTCAAAACTTCACCCCTGGAATTTTAACATGTAGAATCAAAATACGGTAAGCACCCCTATGAGGTAAACCAAGACTCCAACATTTAGATAGTATCCCAGATCCACAGCTTTGGCCCCGACACAGGTTTAGCACATTGTTTCTGAGGAAGCTACTTACTTTTACCCAACTAAAGTCACAACATCATTTACCAAATATTGTAATACGTTTTTTAGGTACCTTTAGGGACAGCATGGAGAACAGGAAAGGTATAGAGAAGTAGTTGTTTGTTTAAAAAGAACACCTCACTTGCTTACAAAATAGAGATATAATACAGATTCAACATTTAATCTTGCTCACAAAATAGTTAAAAATACATGCATCAGATACAACATTTTATCTGCTAAGATTCAAGTCCCTCAACTATGCAGTATGCAGGTTAAAAAGCAAATGTGAGAACTGAACATGTAACAACTAATTGGTTCAATATTGGAAAAGAGGTACGACACGGCTATATATTGTCAGCGTATTTATTTAACAATATGCAAAATTCTGTACTGGATGAAGCAAAAGTTGGAATTAAGATTGCCGAAAGAAATAACAACAACCTCAGATATGCAGATGATTAGACTCTTATAGCAGAAAGTGAAGAAGAATTAAGAAGCCTCTTGATAAACATAAAAGAGAAGAGTGCAAAAGTTGGCCCATGGCTCAACACTAAAAAAACTAAGATCATGTCATCAGGACTCACCCCTCCCTGGCATATAGAGGAGGAAGTAATGAAAGCAGTTTCACACTTCGTGTTCTTGGCCTTAAAGATCACAGCAAACAGAGAATGTATCCATGAAGGAAAGCAATGACAAACTTGGTTGATGGAATAAAAAGCAGAGATGTCACCTTGCCAACAAAGGTTAATATTGTCAAAGTCCCGGTTTTTCCATTTGTAATGTATGGTTGTTAGAGTTGGACCATGAGGAGGGTTGGGTGCCAAAGAATCAATGCCTTCAGAAGATCCAATCGGACAATCCTTAACCAGTTGCGCATCGCCGCATAATACATATATATATATATATATATAGTACATCCCCAATTACTTCACTTAAAAAACAGGAATATATATATATATATATATATATATATATGTATATATCCATATATATATACAGTGGGTTGCAAAAGTATTCGGCCCCCTTGAAGTTTTCCACATTTTGTCACATTACTGCCACAAACATGCATCAATTTTATTGGAATTCCACGTGAAAGACCAATACAAAGTGGTGTACACGTGAGAAGTGGAATGAAAATCATACATGATTCCAAACATTTTTTACAAATAAATAACTGCAAAGTGGGGTGTGCGTAATTATTCGGCCCCCTCAGTCAATACTTTGTAGAACCACCTTTTGCTGCAATTACAGCTGCCAGTCTTTTAGGGTATGTCTCTACCAGCTTTGCACATCTAGAGACCGAAATCCTTGCCCATTCTTCTTTGCAAAACAGCTCCAGCTCAGTCAGATTAGATGGACAGCGTTTGTGAACAGCAGTTTTCAGATCTTGCCCCAGATTCTTGATTGGATTTAGATCTGGACATAGATATGTTTTGTTTTAAACCATTCCATTGTTGCCCTGGCTTTATGTTTAGGGTCATTGTCCTGCTGGAAGGTGAACCTCCGCCCCAGTCTCAAGTCTTTTGCAGTCTCCAAAAGGTTTTCTTCCAAGTTGGCCCTGTGTTTGGCTCCATCCATCTTCCCATCAACTCTGACCAGCTTCCCTGTCCCCTGCTGAAGAGATGCACCCCCCGAGCATGATGCTGCCACCACCATATTTGACAGTGGGGATGGTGTGTTCAGAGTGATGTGCAGTGTTAGTTTTCTGCCACACATAGCGTTTTGCATTTTGGCCAAAAAGTTTCATTTTGGTCTCATCTGACCAGAGCACCTTCTTCCACATGGTTGCTGTGTCCCCCACATGGCTTGTGGCAAACTGCAAGCGGGACTTCTTATGCTTTCTGTTAACAATGTCTTTCTTCTTGCCACTCTACCATAAAGGCCAACTTTGTACAGTGCATGACTAATAGTTGTCCTAGGGACAGAGTCTCCCACCTGAGCTGTAGATCTCTGCAGCTCGTTCAGAGTCACCATGGGACTCTTGACTGCATTTCTGATCAGCGCTCTCCTTGTTCGGCCTGTGAGTTTAGGTGGATGGCCGTGTCTTGGTAAGTTTACAGTTGTGCCATACTCCTTCCATTTCTGAATCATCGCTTGAACAGTGCTCCTTGGGATATTCAAGGCTTTGGAAATCTTTTTGTAGCCTAAGCCTGCTTTAAATTTCTCAATAACCTGATCCCTGACCTGTCTTGTGTGTTCTTTGGACTTCACGGTGTTGTTGCTCCCCATATTCTCTTAGACAACCTCTGAGGCCCTCACAGAGCAGCTGTATTTGTACTGACATTAGATTACACACAGGTGCACTCTATTTAGTCATTAGCAATCATCATGCAATGTCTATAGGCAACTGACTGCACTCAGATCAAAGGGGGCCAAATAATTATGCACACACCACTTTGCAGTTATTTATTTGTAAAAAATGTTTGGAATCATGTATGATTTTCGTTCCACTTCTCACGTGTACACCACTTTGGGTTGGTCTTTCATGTGGAATTCCAATAAAATTGATTCATGTTTGTGGCAGTAATATGACAAAATGTGGTAAACTTCAAGGGGGCCGAATACTTTTGCAACCCACTGTATATACATATATATATATATATATATATATATATATATATATATATATATATATATATATATATATATATATACTGTATATATATATATATATATATATATATATATATATATATATACATATATCACCATGTTTACGAGCACCGCTCATGATCGCAGGAGAGCACTGATTGGTGAATGGGTACATGTGTTCCCAAAGCCAATCAACATGCCTGTTGAAAGAATGAACATGCCTGTTGAAAGAATGATCACTGCTTCAGCAAGTAGCAATGATCATTCATTGAAAGTTTGTAAACACGTACAGACATCCATTTCCTGTTAACTCAGAACACTAACATTCAGCATTCTATATACACAGGATGAAGTGCATATTGGACGACAGTAAGTTAATTGGATTCCCCCTAACTTGGCCCTAGACTACAATACATACAGTACACGCTACATACATAGACATACCGGTATGACGATTGTTATAATTTAAGTATTATATGCAGGCCTCAGTTACCTGAACTGAGTTAGTTAAAAGGCTTGATGTGCAAAGTCTCCCTTCAAACAGCATTTCTAGAAACACTGGTACATGGGTGTTTCTGCCTTACACAGAATCAGCCAAGTGTAAAGAGTTTATCTACCCGATGTACAGACATAGGCAGTCTTGTTCTGTAAACATCAGTTATGTTTCAGAACAAGATGACCGGTGCCTGGAACATGGGATTTTTCAGGCCATGCGCAGTATCCACTGTGCGTGTTATGACACCACGAGGGGTCTGAGCCAATTGTAGGCTTGGGGGTAGGGCTCAGATGATGTCACATTTAACTCTTTCCTGGTCAGTATTAAAACTGCCATCGGTCTACAGAGAGGCACTCTTTGCTTCCTGTGATGGCTGGCTTCCACCTTTACTTTACTTTTATTTATGTCTTGTCATCTTATCTAACTGTATGCTTAATATACGTAGTGTAGATGTAACTTAGTATAGACTGAAGATAAATACATATTACCATTCACTAGGAATGGAATCAAGAAGCGGTAATGCCAAGGCCTGACTACAGAACAATTTGCTTTGCTAAGATGTAACGAAATGTACTGTCTTATCTGTTGACTGAATAAACTCCTAAACTTTGAGGACGCCTAAGAAGTTATATCTCCTATGCTGTTGCTGTGATAAGAGTCGAGTTCTCACACTTCCTGTGAGTTGCAACTCTAAGAACAAAGGTGTAGTGTTGTTGCCAATAGCAACCAACGTATAGTTTCTTACAACTATCATAGGTATTAGATTAAGAGCCCATCTGAGGGACAGTTAAGTAACAAGACAATATACTCTGTACAGCGCTGCGGAAAATGTTGGCACAATATAAATACTAAATAAAAATTATAATAATAATATTAATAAAAAGGACTGAGAAGGACTGTAAAATTGTGGAATCTGTTTGGGTAAATATTCATAGTGGAAATAAAAGTTGTTGAAATAGTAATAGCCCACGTTTTCCTATTATTTAACCATTTCAGCTGCAAAACAGTGATCATTCTGAAATGGTGCCGCCTCGCTGCCTCTTGCACGCTCGTTTCCGACACTCCCACCTCTGATAATTAGATTATTGAATGGGAACTTTGTTCCCATTTATTCATCTCCCCTCAGGCCCTGTGATCGCTGGCATCAATGAGATGCCTGCGTCTTTGCTGAAATGTAAAAGCCACGCATTACTTCCTATTTAGCGTACTTATTGTACGTGAATAGGAAATAATGCGCAAGGACATCTTATGGCCAAATAGTAAAATTACACCTACATACATCAGGAACTAAACATGTTTTAATATGTATGTCAAGAGGGTATATTATTATTAAATTATTTAAATTATTAATGGATGAAAAACAGAAAAAATGCACCTTTATTTCCAAATAAAATATTGTCGCCATACATTGTACTAGTGAAATATTTTAAACGTTTTAATAACCGGGACAAATGGGTATATAGAATATGTGGGTTTTAATTATGGTAGCATGTATTATTTTAAAAACTATAATGGCCAAAAATCGAGAAATAATGAATTTTTTTCCATTTTTTTCTTATTATTCCCAATAAAATGCATTTAAAATAAAATAATACTTAGCATCATGTACCACCCAAAGAAAGCTTAATTGGTGGCAAAAAAACAAAGTATAGATCATTTTGTTGTTATAAGTAGTGATAAAGTTATTGGGGAATGAAAGGGAGGAGCACTGAAATGTGAAAAATGCCTCTCGTCCATCTGAGAGTTTCCTAAGATATGCTATACAAGACTACATAGCAGAAATAATCTTATTTCTCACCATCAACATAGATTTGCTTTTTACAGGTCTTTTTGACTAACATACTTTTACAAGATGATGAATGCAAATGTGGATATTGGGAATGCTGTAGATGTCATAACCTTGGACTTTACAAAAGCCTTCAATACTGTTCCCCACACCAGTCTGGTGCAGAAATTCAGGATACTAGGACTGAGGAATGATCTGTGTGTGAACAAGGCTGGCTAATGGACTGAAAGCTAAGACTTGTGGTCAATAGACCATGTTCAAAATGTTTGACTGTTCGAAGTGGGGGTTGGTACTGGATCCAGTAAACTTTAATTTATTTATTAATAAACTAGTAGATAAAGTAGAAAGTAATGTTTCTATTTTGGCAGGTGATACAAAGTTGTACAGAATTATCAACACAAAGGAATATAGTGACACATTCCAGAAGGATCAGGATAGGATGGCCATATGGGCACATAAATGGCAAATGTAATTCAATATTGAAAAATGTAGAGTCATGCATTTTGGTCACACCAACGGTCACTAAACAAAATAAACAGGATACAGATGAAGACATCAAACTTTGAGAAGGACTTAGGAGTACCTCTCAACAACAAGTTAAATAATTGTATTCAACGCCAAGCTGCTGCAGCTAAATCAAATACAATGTTGGAATACATTAAAAAGGAAATAAAAACTTGAGATGCCAGCATAATACTGCCCCTGTTTAGCTCTCTTGTAAGGCCGAATCTGGAATAAAGTTTTGGGCACCACATGACAGAAGAGACATTACAGTTTTAGAGCAGGTGCAGAGATGAGCACAAACTTGATCAGAGGTATGGAAGGAAGGTCTCACTTACCAGGGAAAGGTTAGATAACCTAGGCTTTTTTAGTCTGGAGAAAAAAAGGAAATCTAATTAACATGTATAAATACACCAGAGAGCAATATAGAAGCTATGAGCTTCTTGTCCCTAAGCTTGCACAAAGGACCTGCTCATGAAGGAAAAAAAGGTTTTGCCATCTTATTAGGAAAGGGTTCTTTACAGTAAGAGTGATTAACCCCCACCTATGCCCAACAATATCCTCCTGTATACTTATGCCTAACATTATACCTGAGCGCTGCAGCAGATACCACACCATCGCAGCTGATAACAGTATTTATCTATACTTATACAGGTGCCACGGTAACTCAGCTATATGTGTGCTGCAGCCATTCCGGAAGTTTGTCTATATAATAGGACTTCAGCACCAATTGCCAACCCTGCCCCATGAAAGAAGTTCAGCTTTATAATAGCCAAACCCAATTGTGACCCCTCCCCACTGCAGCAAATCAGGAGTTTGGTTATATAATAGCTGAACTTCGGTGGCCCTTGGCACTAATTTAAGCACCTAGTGTGTACCAAAGCTGCAAATTTCCATTGATGTCTATGGTGGTTCCTAATTTTCTAAATTGGGACCAAAGCCCAATTTACCAGTACATCATAGGAGGGAGATTAGGAGAAGTCTGCCCTCACCTACATCCACAATCCAATGATGGTGAATGGCATTCCTCTTTAGGAGCAATTTTTTCACTGAAAATTGCAAACATGATTTTTCTGTTCTATAGCAAGTGTTTTTTATGCACGCTTCAGCATGATTTTTTTAAGTGACCACTCATTTTAACAGTGTGGAAGTCATTAATTTTTCTTGATAAACAAACAAAAATGCAAACAAGAAAATCACCTTTGGCATACAATTTTCTAGCACCTCCATAGACTTTAAACCACAAGCAGAAATGAAATCTCATCAGTGGAAAATGGGCTCCGCAACTTTGGTAATAATCATGTTGCCCATAATATTGGCGGAGTGTGTGCAATCCAAAAACTGTATTGAATCACAGTCAGTGGAAAAGGGTCCTAAGCACAAGTATTTGGCAGTCACTGCATGAGGGCAGACCCAAAATAAAATAGCAGCATATAAATTAGGGATAAACAGTGGCCCCTCCTGTTCCAGGGAGTCTGGGACCCACAGCAGCCACTATGGTTGCCATGCCGAGATGAAGAAACCCACTTCAGGTCGATACTTACTTTAGTAGAGGGAAGGCTCTGGATCCCATAGAGTTCCCCCGGTTCTGGATCCGACCTGTCATTCCAGCACCGTCCCCTGCAGAAATTATTTGACTTTGTAGGTTGAATACCTCTTCAGCACTCTTCAGGCAGCCTGCAGAAATACTAGCGCCCCCCCCAGTTCTTCCAAAGACGAATGCATTCATACTGCTCACGCGCGAGTTCTTTTCTTGCGCATCTGAAGCATGGATGCACCTGTCTTCGGCTGCTCAAAGAGTACTGAAGACACAGCCGGTTGTAGAACTTCAACTAGGGACGGTGCTGAAATGACGAGATGGAGAGAGGACCGAGAAGAGTCTATAATGTCCAGAGCCTTCCCTCTACATAGGTAAGTATCTAACCTGAAGTGAGTTTCCTCACATCGGGTTTTCTTTAATTTCAGGCCATCTCTCTATATAGCATTATAAGATATAAGGATGGATGTCTATATCAAACATATTTACTATTTGCGATCAAAGCAATATTAGAAAGGATCAACACAGCAGTTGTATATTACAGCCCTTCACATCTCTTTTAGTTCCTCTAATTTAAATTAACATATTCTGCACACCCCTTGTAATCCTCAAATTAAACCATTTTGGTCATATTTGATCAAACTTGTTTGGGCAGTTTCTGCCACTATATGTAGTCCAGCGCAACTAGACTAGCTTCTTGGTCATGTGGCATAAGCTTAAGAGCATGTTTTTTTTTATATATATCTACTGGAGGTATCTTCCCCAAAATACCCCAATAGCACCAACTTAGGCTCAAGTAGGAAATGACAACCCAGCAGCTGAGAACCCATTCTTCCAATCTGATCCCAGAAGTAAGTCAAAGCAGGCCATGGCCAGAACATATGTAGGTATGAAACCGCATCAGAGCCACAGCTAGAACACACCTCTGAGTGAGTACCATCCATCTTATGAATTTGGTATGGGGTAAAATAGATTCTATGAAGAAACTTCAGTTGGACAACCCTATCCTTTGCTGAGATCAGCAATTAAGCTCCTCTACCCAGTATGTCCTCCCATTCCTCATTGTCTCTCTCACCTAGGTCTATCTAAATGCCCAGTTAATTTCCTTTCAGTGTGGCTGGATTAATGAGAAATCTTACAGACATATTAGCAGATGGGTGGGTCACAGCCTACTCAAATTAACTTAGGCCCGCATGAATGCATGTAATTGCTAATGCAAGAAGATTAGAATTTCCAGGAAATCTGTACTGGTGCCAAAGTTGGTTGCAAACAAAAAAATGATTTTGTAATAAATTACAACATTTTGTTCAGCGCCGATACTAAGATTTACCTTATCACATTTTAATGAAATGGAGATATCCCTTTTAGGCGTCATATTTCTTATCTAGCTTGGATTCCAGTAGTTAATCATGAGATCAAAGGTTTTTACGATACTCTTGGTCATTAATGCTATCTCGGGAGAGAGAAAGCAACATCTGGTGTCCGGGACACTTTATAGATCAGCCTTTAGCATCAGTCTAAATCAAGGAGCCGCCATTCCATGCAAGTATTTTTGTTAGTAGGGGAACGCTTTCTATACCTTTTACATGGACAATAAAAGATCCTGCTGCTGTGCCAGTGTGAGAAAGCTGCTGCTCTCACTGAGCTCTTAAGAGGTATGGCTTTCCTCCATTTCACAGTACATGAAGCAGTGTGAGAGGATGAGCTGAGAGGAAGGCAGACACAGCAGCGATGGCCTATGCTGATTGCAGAGGAGAATGTCACTGCTGTCGGGAATAGCACACTCATCAGTTACAGCACTCAGCTGCACCATATTAACCACTTCACCCCCCAGTGCTAAATTTCTCCGTCCCTCTGCGCACCGCTTCACCCCCAGGGACGGAGAAAGGCGCACTTGTTTGTTTACTGGCTGGGAGTGGGCGGGGAACTCTCGCGCACACTCCAGCCAGCCAGCACAGCAGGTTACTAATTGGATGTTAGGAACAAGCGTTCCTAAATCCAATTAGCCTCGCCGATTGCGAGTAGAATGAAGACGGCTTCAATCAAATGCCGTCTTCATTCAAAACAATGCAAGGTAAACAAACTTGCAGCCCGCGATCGCGCGCCCCCGCGACCCGCGCGCGCGCACACACCCCGGCTCTGCAGTACAATGATTGGTTATGGGGACTCTCCAGTCCCCAATAACCAATCATAGTACATCAGTACAGTAATGGAAGCAGCGCTGAAAGGGAAAAATCGCGCTGGTGTTTCAGGGGTAAAACCCCTCAGTTGTGAAATGGTTAATAGACAGATCCCTTGTTTTCATTAAAATGATGCAGTTACACTCACCCCTTCTCCTTCGCTCTGAAATACCTTGCGTTATTAGCTGAAGCAATTAGGAAGAAGGAATCCTGTGCAGGCTTGGGGGTGCATCTTTTTATTTTGTTTTTCACTCACTGATGGTCCCTTTATAATTATAATAAGTGCCCAATCCCTATTAGCAGAATTGCAGACAAAGTGCCAGATTACAATACGCATGTGACTCAAGGCTTGATGGACAGACTTTTAGCTCTACAGGGTAGTTTTTCATCCGAATGGAAGAGCGAAGATAGCGAATCATAATACAAGGCAATTATTTCCCAGTACTTCCATTCACAAAGCGCAAGCAGCAGGAGAGCTGGAGTAATCAGCAGTAGGAGCAGCCTTACTGCAGCCCTGTGTAATGTACACGCAAATTGTCTGTGTAGCAGCTATAGACTAAATTACTTCTAATCATTCCTTCCTCAGCCAGCCAAGCATGCAAAATACTTTCATCCCCTGAAGAGGCATTTTATGCAGTTCTTCCTCAATTTAGCTCCAAGTGTTTGCACTGGCAGGAAAGTGTTGTATTTGTTTAAATGAAATCTTTTCATCAGTAGTGCACCCACATCCCAGTTCATGTTCTCCTAGTTCTGTTAAGAGACGATGCCAGGTGCCTCCAATTCTGTTGTGTACAATGTGTGTAACTTGCAGGGCTATATTTAGGGGTTAGGGTACATTGGAGTCCCAGGTTCAATCCCCAGGAAACTATTTGCTTTGAGTTTGTATGTTCTCCTCATATTTGTGTGGGTTTCCTCTGGACATTTCAGTTTCTCCCCACATCCAAAAACATGCCAATAATTAGGTCCACCAAAATTAGCCACAGACTTTGGTATGAATATCAAACTATGACTATAGTAAGTCATATTACATCTAAAAGACAGTTAGCCAGTTAGCCACACGTATATGAAATAGAGCACCCAGAAATTTGGGAGCACAGAAAAGACAATTGTAAAATATCTGTAACTTTACCAAAACACTACTGTTACAATGCAAATGATGATAGATATTTTACTACAGCTAAACACAACCCTATTCTCACACTGAACCCTCCCACTACCGATGCCTTACCTCAACCACCACCTTCCCCCTCACAGCTAACCTTAACCACTCCCCATGCCTAACCTTAACCACCACCATCCATGTATAACTTTAACCAAACTTCCCCCTATCCCCCCCCCCCCCCCCGCTAACCTTAATCAGCCCTCCACTTCCTTTTTTTTGCATAGCAGGCTTTCAAATTTCCTCTCATTGCCAATATTTCTATGGGGGCCTATGGTGGCACCCCACCGCTAGTGGACCCCTAAAAATTTCCTGTTTCCATAACCACATGACTATGGATTCTGTAAAGTGCTGTGGAAGACGTTGGTGCTATAATAAGACATTAACATTAGTGGAGTGTGTCTAAATTTGCCTTCTTTTAAGATTAGTTATCATAGCTTCCTTGTGACGTGTGATGTCATTTCCTACAAGGAAGTGATGAGAGAATTTCCTTGCAGGATGCTGCAGTCAGCGCTTCCTACCTTGCTTTTTCCAAGTAAGTATAGCTGCACCAAGAAAGGGTTGAAAAATGAAGAAAGTGTGCTAGATGTTACCTCACATGAAAATGGATGCCTAATAATAAATATGGTTCCCTTAAAGGACCACTATCGTAAAAAAAAAAGTAGGCAGTTAAAATCTAACAGAACCGAAAGGTTTTGGGCCAGTCCATCTCCTCATGGGGGATTCTCAGGGTTTTCATCGTTTTCATCAGCATTTCCTGAACTGCAGTTTATCTGCCAAAATAGTAATATACCAGCCAGCTTCCCTACTCACTTGCACACTATTTTGTCAGCTAGACTTTGCAACTGCTGTCCAGGAAATGCTGTTGAAAACAAAAACCCTGAGAATCCCCCATGAGGAGATGGACTGGCACAAAACCTGTCAGTTCTGTCAGATTTTAACTGCCTACTTGTTTCGCGATAGTGGTCCTTTAACATCTTTGCCTTCTTACAGTCTTACCTGTACCATTTGTAACTGTTGTTCATTCTTCACCAAACTTCAACATCTTGTTACTGAGAAAATCACTGCACAGTAAAGTACACTGTTCTTTCTAAAATGGCCATGATGCCCATGAATAGGCCACAGCCATGCTACTGTGTAATTGGATACTCTTCTTTGAGATCTGTTAGTGATGGTTTGAAACAAAGTAAGCATATTTCTACATGCTAATAAACCTGATTTATACAGTACATAGATCCTGAGTCTGCCACATATCCATTTCAAGGAGTGTAGGCCATAATATCTGTTGACTGTCTACATCAGGGGTCCCCAAACGTTTTGGGTCAAGGGCCGGGTCAACATACTTCAGACTGCTGGGGGGCTGGAGTATACATAAAATGATGTAGAAGTCTTTGCGGGCCAGACAGTGAAGCATACTCAAGTGACAACCTGCAGTCCAATTGGACAGCAGTGTCACCTGATGTGGAATTTGATTGGAAACCAGCCAATTACTGCTTTCTGGCTTCCATGTGGATGGGCGGTGCCAGCACTGCTATTCTATGTGCAGATTACCAATATTTAAAGATGTAGCTGACCACATCTATAAGTAATACATTTTGTGTGTGTGGGGCCGGCAAAAAAGCCTCAGGGGGCCGCATTCGGCCCGCAGGCCTTAGTTTGAGGACCACTGGTCTACATGATGTAGTGCTACCAACATTCAGTTACATTTACCGTGGTTAGTGGTTTAAAATCAGAAAAAAACACGACCATATTGTAGCAGCTCCTTACATTTAAGACATATTTCCCTAATTTATAAACTACATGTAAAGGGAAATGCTACTACTTTTTGTTGAAAGTAAACCAGTCCATTTAGTTCACCTCGATATATTGCAAGGGCAACTAAAGTATATTTTTGTACTCACTAAGATTGCTTGTTAAGTGCACAGTGATTCCACAGTGTGTCTTATAGAAACTAGTCAACAGCACATTCACATTTCTCTGTAAGTCAGTGAATTAGTGCAGGTGCTCCTGCACTAATGGTTCCTGCTCTGTGCATGTTATTATTCATTCAGCAAAGTGCCAGTTGCTGGGTAATCACTACTTCGGCATACTGTTGCTAAGATGTCTTCCTGTTGCAATCTGCAGCCAGCTAAGACTTGTCAAAAGCAACAGTAAATTCTTAATTACAATACATTACTATTACATTATTATTAAATTACTAAAAGACTGGTGTTGCACTGACATAGATCAATAGCAATTTTACTGGAATTTCTCTTTAATATGCACACCACACAATACGATCATGTGTATTCAATGTGCACCTAAACCATAAGGAACCTAGTATGTGTTCATATTTGTGTCAGTCAGGGAGCAGATATCCATCACTTCATAATTAGCTACCATAAAACAGGTTGAGGAGGAAAGGATTGAGGACATGCTTTGTGATCTGTAGTGGTCAGCATATCTTTAATTGTTTTTTTAGTGACATGTACATGGTAAAAGCATGGCTTATTTTCTGTGCTATCCTCAATTTTTAATTCCTCTTCAGGCAATCACAAATAAGTAAAAGTGCAAACAGAATAATCCATTGTAAACAAACAAGGATGGCTAGCTTCCACAACAGAATAAACCCAAATGGAGATTTAAGAGAAGTGCAAAAACATTAAAACAAAGCCACAACCCCCCTCTTCATCTGTTTGATAATTCAGAGAATTGCTCTTCTGTAATGAGTGCCTATTGATTTTTAGAGAGTGAAATCCTATCAAGACAGAATATTGACCAAGTAAACATTAAGGAAGAAGGGGACATAGGGACACATCATAAAGAATCCTGCACACCTCTCTCCCTTTTCTGTCGTAACAATTACACTTTTATTTATACAATGCTATTGGGAAGAATGAACACATGCTCAGGAATAGCAGAAACTACACCAAGAGTGAAATCTCATATTGCCTGTAGATAAGGAAGATAACACAATCAAGCAGATGACCGGTCTACTACAAAAAAAAAATATTGCAGTGTTCTTCACATAGGGGGCCTATGTGAAGAACACTGCATTTGTGGGATTTGTTTGTGTGGCTTGTGCAAATTGTTCTTCTTTCAATCAATCTAAAGCATCTCCTCGACCAGGCTGTGGACCAGAATGAATCATGTTAATGTTCATATGCTTGAGTGGACAGTCAACGATGACATCAGTTCCTGCTATCTACTTACATATTAAATGATCAGTATATTGCACAAGCTCTAATGCTCAAAAGGACTTGAAAAACCTAATTTTACTATAACTAAGAATGCAAGCGATTAACGCAAATCGCCCAAGTAAGAACGGGCCCATAGGGTACTATAGCACTAGCGCTTTAAAAAGCACTAGCGCTTGAGCGTTTTGCCGAAATCGCCGGCAAAACGCTCTAGTGTGAATGGGTCGTTACTCTGTTTCTCGTTTTATTCCCTGCCTGGGTGGCTGGATGGTGTAATGGTTAAGGGCTCTGCCTCTGACACAGGCAACCAGGGTTCAAATCTCGGCTCTGCCTGTTCAATAAGCCAGCACCTGGAGATAACATATCTACAGCATTTCTTTTACATGCTTGTTCATGATGTAAATATTGTAGAAGTTTGAGGAAAGAGGCATTAAGACCATACAGGATTTGTCAAAAGGAATGGATTATGTGACAAGTTTTGTGAATAAATGGAAAATGTTGTGGTCTACTTAACAATAACACATGCACCCATTTTTGAGACTGACAACTACTGACTTGGGTATTGGATACAAATCCAGTAAGGTCTTGGTGACCGATCCACCTTCCATCTGGGAGGACATGTGAGAAGACATCAGCGTTTGATCCATATGACGGTGACCATAGGAGGTGGTGAGTCAGCTATTACATGTGATTACTGTTTATCCACTGTGCATGCTATTACTAACCCGCATGCTTGAAGCTTATCTATATATACTGCAATAAGCCTTACTAACTGTATGAACTGCAACGCTGCTATTGCTGACTTACAGGGATGGACAATTGCTTATGTTTCATGCTATTGAATCATTGCCACTGTTAACTTAAATGAAAAACGTTGTCTGCTGGCAGAAATCTGTCATTTCTAATCTGGAACTATGGGAAAAATAGCGCTGCCATAGCCTGCATTTGGCACAGAATTCTATATGAGTTAATTGGGCAGAAAATCTGTAGGATCACGTGATTCCAGGTTGCATGTATGTGCTGTGCACGAGAAGTGTAGATGTACTACTTTCTGGCCAGCAATGTGTTTAAATGGAGCTCCGCAAACTTGATCTTGTTTTTAAATTGCTTTATGCCACATTTGTAATATTAATAGTCATTTACTTCTTGCATCTACAAGTTATACCTAAAATGCTCTCTTTAGTAACTTGGGTATTGTGTCTGAATTTCTACAAAATCACCAATGGTTAATGGTTTGCTACATATTATACGCTCTCTTGCAACAACCTGACTTTATGTAAAAGGGCTAGTTCACACAAGCAGGTTAATCGTTACTGTGGGGTTCGGCCACCCAGCATCTGGTAATTGTCCACAGTTTGCTTGCTGTGTGTTGAACCAAATATGGCCATCCACATAGGTGGTTGGGGGAGACGGTTGACAGGTGATTAACTACGTGGATATTCCATATTTGCACTACAATATCCTTTCACCACTGCCTTCTACCACCAAATGCTTGTGAGGCGACTGGCAGGTGGTGAACCCAACTCACAGTCGAGCAGCTATCGGTATGAGCCTAGAAAAAACATAGCCAGAGATCATCTTCTGTGAAAAGTGTGCGCAAAGTTAAGCTCTTCCATAGATATTGCCTACTTCAGCAGTCTGGAAGAAATGGAGGTGACGTTAAAATGGGTTGAGGTGCAGAACTTCCCTACTGGTCAGTGAAGCTATGGCTCACATTAAAGACCAATCTGTGGACTTGGAAGGTTATACAAGAAAAGTTGAAATGTGTATCTTGCTTTAGCAACCACTGCTGATCTATCTGGCATGCAGGTTCTATCAGATTGTGTGCTTTTTCATCTCATGCTCTCTTTAATTAGTTTTCTCATCTTCTTCATGTTGCTTCTGAGTAGCTGTTACAGGCTGCAGGCTGTGAAATATGAACTGTATTTTCAATATCGTTCACCAGGCAGTTAGTCACAGGAAAAAAATCTGCCACACTGTGATTAGTTTGAGCAAATATCTATAAAATGTCCATGGTCAGAGAATTATTCTGCACCTCCACCATTTATGGATGATTGCTGAGACTCCTGCATGTACACAGGTGCACAAAGACTTTTTTTAAATGAATTTTTACTTGACTTTATGGATTTGAGAACTTACAAGTTTAACCCAATAAACTATAGTTTTATCAGTGGTGAGTAACAGACAGGCCCGGATTTACATCACAGGAGCCTATAGGCAGAGATGTCCTGGCACCTTAGACTACGGCCTACATGAACCTACAAACCCCCGCCGCACCGTTGCCTGCATGTGTCACTGGTGGTGGAGTGGATGTGTAATGACACAACATACATAGGCTCTGATGCTATAAACAGAGATATTCTCACGTTGTATATTTTACATTCAACTTTCCAATCAGACTCAAGAGAATGGAAGAATTGATTGGGTTTTTGAAGCTAGAACTGGAAAACATTTTTATTTTATTAATCCAATAAAATCTGTATCTAAAGTTTTCACAACCCTTCTTGTCCTGTCACATCCATCTTGCCATCAATCAATAAACGGACATCAAACTGAGACACACACAGCAAAATCCTTCAGCTCCTGTCACCTTTCCAGCTCTATTCCTGCCAAGTATACCAAATGACAAACATCTTCAGAATACAATTTACTTCCCTTTGCTCTGAGATCTAAACACTCCAAACATTTGGTAAGCAAACATAGTATTCTATGTACACAGGAAGGGGGATGGGGGGGTGATGGTTTGCTCATGCCAAAAAGTATTCTGCACTTGACTGGTTAATCGCTCAGGCGTGCACATATTCTATGTACACACTTCAGATCACTTGAGCTGGAAATCTGAAGTGTGTACAGGTGTCCTCAGTTTCCTGTGGGAGGGGTTTCACCACAATATCAGCCATACAGAGCCCCCTGATCATCCGTTTGTGAAAAAGAAAAGATTTCTCATGTAAAAGGGGGTATCAGCTACTGATTGGGATGAAGTTCAATTCTTGGTTATGGTTTTGTGAGGATCCACTGGGCTGCCTGCGCAGGCAGGCAGCCTTTTGACCACTGTTCAGGTCTGCATTCTGCAGGTCTCTGGAAGAGAGACCTTTTGTCAATTGCAGCTTGCTGCTGAGGAATTTGCATACGTTTGTCATGCAGATTGCCTAGCCACATCCTTTGTGGGCTTGCTCTATAAAGAGCTATGTTTCCCACAGTAAGTGGCTGGTCATAAGAGTTAGTTCCTGTGTAACACTCGCCTGGAGTGTCAGCCTTGCTCTTTGTTGAAGATTAGCCTAGAGTAATTCCTGGGACTGCACTAGGCAGGTTCCCCTAGTGCAGTTAGGATTGCATATCTGTTTTGTTTGTTTGTTGCAATTGTTCTGTCCATGCGGTGGTTGACAGGAAGTCGTTCTGATCTTTGTTCTTGGAGTATAGCCGGAGCAGCGGTTGCTACCAGCTATCTCCTCTACCTGTCTTGCCTGGATCGTACTCGCCTTGCGCTAATGCTGTGGATCTGTCTCTTTCTCTTATTTCTGTTTTCGTGTATCTGTCTTGTCTGCTACGAACGCTTGCTGGAGGCTCGGTGAGGTAAGCGTTAAGCAAGCGCTCGCGTCCTCTGTTTCATGTTTGTCTGTCGGTGGTTAGTTAGGCGTGATTGTCTCTGTTGTGCTTATCACGCGGGGACCGCGCATAAACACGTGCACTGTTGCGAATGAGTGCGGTGTTCGCGTTTAGCTAGCGTTTGTTATTTTCCTTATCTCCTTATTGTATGATTTGCTGTGCCTTTGCTACTCTCGTGTTCTGCCTTGCTGTAGCCTTGTGTCACCCCTGGCAATCGCTTCTCTCGCGATTGCGTTCCTACTTCATATCTGCTGTTGTGTATGCACCGTCGCGGGTTGGTGACTAGTTTGGTGCACACACATACAATCTGTCCCTTTGCTCAATCTTATTCGCAATCGCTTCTCAGGCGATTGCGTTCTCACTCGGTTTCCTTGTTGTGTGTCTGCCGTCGCAGGTGGCGACTAGATTGGTGGACATACATACATTCCTCATCTGTGCTTATTCGGTCTTGTATCTCTGTTAGCAATCGCCATCTCTGGCAATTGCCTTCTCACTTTGTCTTCATGGTTGTGTGTTCATCGTCGCAGGGTGGCGACTAGTTTGGTGAACACGCATACCCTCTATCGCTTTGATCTCTCTCTTTCAGGGCTATCTTGCCCTGCGTTTCTTCCCTTCGTGCAATTCCTCTCTGCACTCCACAGCTCCCCCTGTCGACAGGAATTTCCCTCTACAGGTGCATTGCACCTTTTGCTGGGTTCTCGCAAATTATACGCTTGTGGAGGATTTCCCTAGTGTCAGCGCACGTCTTGTGCGCTGATCACGGAGAGAATTCCACAATCGTTACAGGTTTCTCTTTAAGCCAGGATGAGCCATCAGTCAACTAGGAGGCATGGAGCCAGCTGATAGAGCAATTACTCTCCCCCTTCCTGCCTGTGGGCCCATCTATAATGCAGAAATAGCAGTAGCTGCTAAACTGCTGGTAATTGTAACTGTAATTGTAATGGTAACTGGTAAATAATAAAAGTGGAGATCTGGTGTTCTTAAATGATTGCCACTTGAAAACACCTGCTACCCATGACCACCACTTTATGATAATTATTGGCAATGATCAGCATAAATAGAAAGTTAGCTTCTGTGTGATCAACACTTTATAGATCATCAAATAGTGTTTGCCACTTTTAAAGTGTAGAATGTTATTGACTTCAGAGGAACAAAGTGGAGAATTATGGTGTTATCCTTCAAACACCTATTTGCAACTTTTGCTCATCATTTGTTAGGGTAACGCGCATCTTACCGCACATTACATTCGCAACATTTACAGTATTTACTTAACATGGGCTATTAAGGCAACATGAGCTAAGCTGTCTTTGGCAATAACGCTAAGGGCTGGTTCCCGCAGGCATTAAACAACAACACTGTCCATATAAGTGAATGGACAGGGCCATTACGATCCCGATTTTTCTCCATTATTTCAGGCGACCCTGAAAGCAACATGCTGCTTCCAAGATCACTAAGTGCTGCTCTTCTGTGTCCCCCTGCTGGTTTTAAAAACAATGCACACTGGGAAGTGTTGCCAGAAGTAGAAAAGCATTTGAGATGCCAATTGGCCTAAAACTGCGCTACCTGCACATGGCAGTTTTATCTTAGTTTAGTGAATTAGGGCCCTGCTGTTATGGGTCTTGAAACAAGCTCAGTGGAAACATCTACACATGATTCTCTGCCGAGTTGGCAACAAACAGCAACCTTGGCCAAGTTCCATCTAGCATATATACACACCTTAACCACTTGAGGACCCACCCTTTACCCCCCCCCCCTTAAGGACCAGCGCTGTTTGTTGAGATCTGTGCTGGGTGGGCTCTGCAGCCCCCAGCACAGATCAGCGGGCACGCAAAGCGATCAGATCGCCCCCCTTTTTCCCCCCCTATGGGGATGATGTGCAGGGGGGTCTGATCGCTCCTGCCTGCAGGCATGTTGCGGGGGGGGCACCTCAAAGCCCCCCTCCGCGGCGAAATCCCCCCCCCCTCCCTCTCCTACCTGTCATGCCCAGTGATCCGGGCTGCACAGGACGCTATCCGTCCTGTGCAGCCGGTGACAGGACGTCCCCTGTCACATGGCGGCGATCCCCGGCCGCTGATTGGCCGGGGATCGCCGATCTGCCTTACGGCGCTGCTGCGCAGCAGCGCCGTACAATGTAAACAAAGCGGATTATTTCCGCTTGTGTTTACATTTAGCCTGCGAGCCGCCATCGGCGGCCCGCAGGCTATTCACGGAGCCCCCCGCCGTGAATTGACAGGAAGCAGCCGCTCGCGTGAGCGGCTGCTTCCTGATTAATCAGCCTGCAGCTGGCGACGCAGTACTGCGTCGCTGGTCCTGCAGCTGCCACTTTGCCGACGCACGGTATAAGCGTGCGGTCGGCAAGTGGTTAAAGGACAACTGTAGAGAGAAGAATATGGAGGCTCTTAAACCGTACCTGCTGGTCTGTTTGGCTGCAATAGTGTCTGAATAACACCAGGAACCAGCATGCAGCTTATCTTGTCAGATCTGACAATAGTGTCAGAAACACCAAAACTGCTGCATGCTTGTTCAGGGTCTATGGCTAAAGGTATTAGAGGCAGAGGATCAGCACGGCTGCAAGGAAACTAGTAATGCTTAAAAGGAAATAAATACGGCTGCTTCCATATACCTTTCATTTCAGTTGTTCTTTAAGGCTGCTAAGATGCTACCTTACTGTCTACAACAGTGGATACGTGATAGGTACTCACCTTTTTAGTAGCTAAAAACACATACATGGAAAAAAATAACGCCAGGGGAAGAAAGGGTGCAGTGGAATGCTGCTAGTAGAATATAGCTAAAATTAGCGATATTCTACTACTGAATATTGATAGTAAAATATAGATAATATCTACCAATATTTTACTATGGCTAAACTTAACCCTACTCTCAAACAGAACCCTCCCCTGGTGGTGCCTAACCCTAAGACCCCCCCCCCCCCCCCGTGGTGCCTAACCCCAAGACCCACCATGGTGATGCCTAACCCTAAGACCTCCCCCTTGTGGTGCCTAACCCTAAGCCCCCCCCCCTGTGGTGTTAAAAACCTAACCCCCTGGTGGCACCTAACCCTAATTTCCCCCCTAAAACATTATACCCCATCCCCCACCCCATGACACAAAGGTATTTTATTTTCATTTCTATGCCTGATGAAAAGTGAAATAAAGTACATTTTTATGTTAACACTAATTAGTCTCCCCATCAAAGTATTTCTTGTCTTATTAAAGTTTTTTTGGGGTCTTATTAAAGTTAACTATTGCTAGTATCTCTCCTGTGAAAGCACCGCTGTACACTTGGAGCTCCATTGCTCTATTTAATTAAAATAATTCATAAAAAAAAAACTGGCAAGCAAATATCTAAACTTTTGAAGTGCTTTAAAATCTGGACATTTTTGCATTCTTTAGGATGCATGTGAGTACACTGGAAAAAACAGAAAAATAAACAATTTCTTTTTTACTTTAAAAATCGCACAAGTATTCTTCAAAAAATGCTGATGCCTAAATAAGAAAACAATATAAAAAAAAACAATTAAGCTTACTGATTAACGTGTATCTGAGCCGAAGCTCGAGTACAAAATCACATACTTACCTAAGGAGAGGGAAGCCTCTGGATCCTAATGAGGCTTCCCACAGTGTCTTCTGGTCCCCTATTGCCACTCCGGGGCTCTCCACTACAAACATTACCTACAAGCAGGGGTCGAGTGGTGCGTGGACGCGGGTGGACGACGTCCACCTGCTTTTTTCAGAGGGTGGACGTCGTCCCCCCTGGCATGTGTGGAGGGGAGCAGCGCAGAGAAGGAGAGCTGTGGGGACAGCGGGGAAGGGGGGACTTCTTTCCCCTCCTTCCCTCACCTTGGGGCTCCCCCTCTCTTGCTGTCCCCTCCAGAACTAAGTCTTGTGCTGCGTTTGGCAGCGGGCGGAACTTACCTCTGTCTCGCTCCAAATGCCGGAAGTTCTGGTGCCGCTGCTCTGGTCTGGACCAGACCAGACTAGCGGCAAATCCATTAGACCATCCCGCACCTGCAACGAGACAGAGGTAAGTTACGCCCGTTGCCAGCCGCCGCACAACACTTAGTTCTGGAGGGGAGAACGAGGGAGGGGGAGACCCAAGGTGAGGGAAGGGGGAGAGACATCCGCCCTTCCCCACTGCTGATCCCACAGCTCTCCTTCTCTGCGCTGCTCCCCTCCTGCTGGGGGGACACCTGGCTACCTATTCTGGGGAAATATACCTCTGCCTACATATACTGGGGACATATACCCCTGGCTATATATACTGGGGACATATACCTCTGCCTACATATAATGGGCACATATACCCCTGGCTATATATACTGGGGACATATACCCCTGCCTACATATACTGGGGACATATACCCCTGACTATATATACTGGGGATATATACCCCCGCCTACATATACAGGGGAAATATACCCCTGCCTACATATACTGGGTACATATACCCCTGGCTATATATACTGGGGACATATACCCCTGTCTACATATACTGGGGACATATACCCCTGCCTACATATACTGGGCACATATACCCCTGCCTACATATACTGGGGACATATACCCCTGCCTACATATACTGGGCACATATACCCCTGCCTACATATACTGGGGACATATACCCCTGCCTACATATACTGGGCACATATACCCCTGGCTATATATACTGGGGACATATACCCCTGCCTACATATACTGGGGACATATACCCCTGCCTACATATACTGGGCACATATACCCCTGCCTACATATACTGGGGACATATACCCCTGCCTACATATACTGGGCACATATACCCCTGGCTATATATACTGGGGACATATACCCCTGCCTACATATAATGGGGACATATACCCCTGCCTACATATACTGGGCACATATACCCCTGCCTACATATACTGGGGACATATACCCCTGCCTACATATACTGGGCACATATACCCCTGGCTATATATACTGGGGACATATACCCCTGCCTACATATACTGGGCACATATACCCCTGGCTATATATACTGGGGACATATACCCCTGCCTACATATAATGGGGACATATACCCCTGCCTACATATACTGGAGACATATACCACTCCAGTTGCTCAGGTCAAAGGCCGGCCATGCTTCACAGGCTTGGTAAATCAGGCCCATCTATCAACCTGCTGTCCAGGTAAGTACTTCATAGTTTGCTTATTCCCCAACATTCCCATTGTATAATGTTACAGTTAAGAAAAACCTCTACACAAACCTCTATAGAGATTCCAGTTTCAGGAGGATTTTACAGATTCATAATGAAAGGGGTAAAAAAAATGAGTGTAGCTAAATTACCATGCTTTAATGAATACTGCTAAATATATATCATGTATAGCTTAACAAAAACGATCATGTTACAGAGACTATTCACCGCCCCAGAGACCGAAGAAAGCTTAGATGATCCTATGCATTAATATTGAAAATTGACTTTTAATTGGACCATTTACATTCTGTAAAAAGCATGCTTTTTAATACCCATATGCAGACCCTGTGTGACACAGAGCCATTAATTCACAAAGCACTCCATAAATCAATAGCAGGTGGTACAGAACCAGTGGCCTATACCTACAGCCTCCTAGTGCAGACAGACAGGCATAATGTTCAACCAGTTTTCAGTCACACAGACATTCCCACACAGACATTCCCGCCATTCCTGAGTAATTTCACTTTGCCCTGGAGTTGGAAGACCTGAGTAGAATATAGAAGATGGTGACAACTAAAGAGGCCAATAGAGTAGGTTGTGGAAGGAAAATGTTGGGTGACTCATTCTGCTATAACAAGTTGCTTGTTCCATTTTTCAGGGCACATCCATATTATTTAACAAGCTTCTTTAACTTTGTTAGCTGAAGACTTCAGAACACCCTGTCTCATGCCCTTAGAAGTCTCAGGCATAGCCCAGGAGATCATTTAAAGTCTTTCAGGTGGCCAAGAAGTGTGACAAAGCATTGTAATTCAGTTGCCTATTATTATAAGTTTACTGTAACAATGAATCTCTGAATTCCCCTACTATTTCTTGTCTAAAGAAATCTCTTCATATTTATCATCTGATGAATACTAAGCGGCTGTTTACACACAAAATCGGTAAAGCATCCATACTTCTAAACAGTAGTTTTAGGAAAGAACATGGCGATCCAAATATGAACATATAGGAAACTACAGAGAAATATTTCAGAGCATGGAAAGTAAACACTTAAGTGCATAGAGATCTGTGGTTAAGAAAGGATTACAATATAAATGGCCTGCAAAGGCAAATCATTGCAAATGTACATTTTTAGACCTAGGGTATTGCAAACTTCACCTTCACATAAATAGGAAAAAATGTAAAAATATTGCACTGTGCTTCTGTTAAATGACTTCAATTGCTTAAATGCTTTACTATTACACTGACAAAGAGTCCTACATGTAAAAATTGTGTCTCATATTCTAACACTATCTCATTAGAAGGATCTAATTAAAACACAGCTTGTCTATATCTAGAAAATCCCAATGCAACCGCTTATTTTAATGAGCCATGTAAGATGTTACTATTATGCTCCAAGTAATGGCTGTGCCACGTTTCCAAATTCCCCCCTTCTAGGTTCCCCAGTTTTAAGACAAACGCAAGCACACCATCAGATAATCAATGCAGTGAACACATTGCCAATAATGACAGCAGCAGATAATATTGTTTAGCATAGTGTATGGCAAAAATGGAATCAGAACTGTGAACTCTGAAAACTGTAATGAAGTATAGCTGAATGTATCTCTGCTGGGGTTATTTCACCATACAATTACTCAGTTGCATCTTGTGGTCAGTGGGGTAGTATGTGGCACTGATTAACTCCTCCAACATTAGCTGGAAACAATAGGACAGTTTTGTGCAGAAAAACATCAGGTAGATGCTAAAAATGGAAATAATAGCCAATATGCAATTTGCTTTTTCTCCTGATGATATTTTCACACCTTGTCATAAAATACCTTTTAAGCCACCAGCAAGCAAGAAAATACTCAAAATACATTTGATAGTACTTTTTCACCAACTTTTGGGTACTGTTTCATTTGTAAAATGCTGAAAACTTGAGGGAGAATGAAAATGATCTCCTAGTAGATAACTCAGGTGATAAAATTGATTGCTTTTGGGTCAATCAATATGTTTTTTTTTTACAGTTTTCGATAAATAATTACACTGTACTGTACTAATCCTGTGTAAAAGGGAAGCAACAATTTGTACCTCAGTTTTGCTTAGTAGCTTTGGAGTTGATTTTAAAATGCTCAGGGTCTAACTTAATTTAAGGTTCTCCATGGCTGAAGAGCATTAGAGACCATAAGGGACACTGCAAACATGGGTACAGTTTGTCAGGCATTTTCTGCAATGGCAAGACACGAGTATACAACTGGTATTTGAGTCACATTGAGAGGCTGGGTAACTGCACATAAACACATACAGCTTCAGCAAAGTATTCTTTCTTTATAAAGTTTCAACTTAAAGGGGCACTACAGCGAAAAACTGTAAAATTAAAATATGTGCAAACATATACAAATAAGAAGTACATTTTTTCTAGTAAAATGAGCCATAAATTACTTTTTTCTCCTATATTGCTGTCACTTACAGTAGGTAGTAGAAATCTGACAGAAGCAACAGGTTTTGGACTAGTCTATCTTTTTATAGGGGATTCTGAGGGATATATTTATTTTCAAAAGTACTTAGTGAATGACAGTTGCTCTGTCCAACTGCCAAAAAACTGTGTAGCAAGCAGGGAAGCTGGCCAGCATCATTGTTTAAATCCTTTTTAGGGAATATCTTTATAAATAATAAAAGTCTTGCTGAGAATCCCCTATGAAGAGATGGACTAGTCCAAAACCTGTCACTTCTGTCAGATTTCTACTGTCTACTGTAAATTATAGCATTATAGGAGAAAAGTAATTTTTGGCTCATTTTACTATGAAAAAAATGTACCTCTTATTTGTATATGTTTGCACATATTTTAAATGTTACAGTTTTTCGCTGTAGTGCCCCTTTAAGCCCACTGTCTGGCTGCCACCCTGGACTCCACACTCTCCTTCACCCCCACAGCCAAAGCCTCACAAAATCCTGAAATTTCCACCTCCGCAACATATGCAAGATCCGCCCTTTCCTGACCTCTGCCACCACCAAACTCCTCATCCATGCCTTCATAATTTCCCGCATTGACTATCACAATGCCCTTTTGTCTGGTCTCCCTATGACCCGAATTGCTCCGTTGCAGTCCATCATGAATGCGGCAGCCAGAATTATTCACTGCTCCCATTGCTCCACCACGGCAGCTCCCCTCTGTCACAGACCTGAATGGAGAAACAGGGTTTGACCACAGTTTGCAGTATACAGACACTGGAACAGGGAATAAGGGGCAAAAATAAAGATTTATTGCAAATGCAGACATACAAACGTGAATTCAAATATCATGCAAACCTATGCACAGCACACAATATATATACAAATAACCCGGGAAGCAGTGGCAAATATATATACCGGTAATACCCTACTATCTATCTAACTAAGTACACGATAATATATACAGAAAGTAACAACATACAAATATATGCAATCATACGCGGTAACAAGGGATCAGACAGAGTATCAGAGTCAAACAGGAGAGCAAGGTCAGTAACAGGTAATCAGATAAAGTACAGTACCAGGGATTGTGACAATCCAGCCCCACGATCCCGTCTATTCTTCTCCCGTTAGCGTACGCAGGAAGTACGGTGAGCAGACGGACAACAATGACCAGTTGCTGGATCGTCAGAGGAAGAAGGTTAATGTGACAGAGCATGCCAATCCTGTCTAATCTGCTCCCGTTAGCATACGCAGGAAGTACGGTGAGCAGACTGACAATAAGGATTGATCGTGCAGCTGCAGACAATATGTAATGTGACAATCACTCACCAATCCCGTATTACTAGGCCACTGTTGCCATGCAGGTCTCATGCACTAGAGACTTCTGGAAATTCACTGTGTGCGTAGTAAATGGTTAAGATTGGTTGGAGGTGCCCATACATGCACAATCACGATTGTATGTACAATCGGTAAACTAAAAAAATATCGATTTTGCGCTAGAAATCGGGTAAATTCACTGCCACCACTGTCTGATTCAATGGAGCAGACAGTCACCAACTAGCTATTTCTAAAAGGAAGAAACGGTTATTCAATTCAATTCACTTTATTGTCATTGTGTAACACAACGAAATTACTTACAACCTAGCTAGCAAATCAACAAATTATAAAAGAAAATAATAAAACAATGCGGTAGTATGACTGACTCTTCAGAGGACAGATTCGTTATAGCAGCAATCAGATGACCAGAACAGGCACAAGACTGAACGATAAAATCGTTAGTTTTATTCTAAAACTACATACACATAGCCTAATTTAGCCCACAGATAGATATACCTGTCCGGCAGAACAGATTGGTTTGATAGAAAGAGAATAGAGATGAAAAGAAACAGGATGTCTTAATATACAGTTCAAATACCGTTATTGGTAGTCCATGTGGCAATTGCAAGTCTTTGGAGGAAGTCCAAAATGGCGGTTGCCATGCGGGCTGAGGCCTTTGTGAGAAATAATCCAAGATGCAAGTTTTGGCCCGTGTCCTTGCAGGCTGGTCGATTTCATGTTAATTCAACGTCAGATTAAAGGTGAAGGACCCTGGACACCCTGGGCCCAGTTAAGTTATACCCCTCACTTCAGCAAAGAGGCATTAGGGGGCGTAGATCACACACCTCTTTGGAACATGAGATGTGCCCGCCCCTACTCATGGACAGAGGAATATATCTGAATCATGATAGGTATTCTATCTTCAAAACCGTACAGGTTATGTTAAATCTAATAACATTTTTAGGTCGATCAGAATTTATCGATAACAATGATATCAAACATGAGGGGTCAGACCCCTGGGGTATTAGAGGGTTATTTTAAAACAGTCTTACTTCAGTTGTCGAAGTCCGATTGGTAAGGAAACCTCTCAGAACCAGTGTCACGTGAAGTCCATTAAACTCCATGAATTTGACGGACCTGCTATCTTGGTAACACCAGAAATATAACAAAACTGTGCCTATAATTAAATATAGTTTTTAAGATTGGTTGAACTTTTGGGAGTCCCCAGTTGGAGTGATAAGGATCACTTCTGTGTCTTTTTCAACTCAGGCCAGAAGTCCTTGAAGCTCAGACAGCAGGGCTACGTGTCACATTCCCTGCTGAGATCAGGGCCGATCAGTCTGGACAAGACTGCTGTTTATGGGGTTCTGTCAGGCTGATATCTACCCTTCATCTGATGGATGAGCAATATAACTACCCAGAAATGCTAGGTGACAAATTTCACACTTGGATGAGAGCGACCATGTGATTAGAAACAGCCAGTGTTTGCTAGCAGAGCCAGAGAGTGGGGGAGAGGGAAAAAAAGTGGATTTAAACCAAAAAAATGACATTTTGGTTGCTTTGCAAAGAAACTTGCATTTATCGCTCACATGACGCATAAGCGGTTTTCTCGGGAACCGCAGAGTGTCACAGGGATAAGGCAAAATCAAGGTCTCAGACAGAATAAACAGGGTTTGGCAACAGGAAGGCATATACAGAGATCTGCGCAAGGAACAGGAACCAGTGTGTACAGAAGCTCAGACCTGGAAGCTCAACGTTCTGGCAATTAGCTGAAGGAAGAGGCAGTCCTTAAAGAGAACCAAAGACAAAGCACCTTCATGTATTTTACCATATATATCAGTGGGAACATTATAGAAAACACCTACTCTGCTCCCTGTTTCATTCTTCACTGTTCAGCTTGCTTCTCATCAGCCCTGATAAAAATCGCTGACTGAGCATTCAGTCTGGCTTTGCTATAATGACTCAGCTATAATGATTCCTGAGCATAGCCAAAAGGGGCAGGCTTGGGCTTGAAAAGACATCAGATAACACAGACTCAGCTATAATGATTCCTGAGCAAAGCCAGGCTGAATGCTCAGTCGGGGATTTTATTAGGGCTAATAAGAAGCAAGCTGAACAGTGAAGAATGAAACAGAGAGCAGGGTAGGTGTTTTCTCTAATGTTCCCACTGATATATATGCTAAAATACATGAGGGTGCTTCGTCTCTGGTTCACTTTAAATAGTCCATGTGATAACAGGATGCATGTGATGAGTTGCAAAAAATAAAGTCCACAGAGCCCTCTGCTGGTGGCACAATGAAAGTCCCTGCAGTCCATGCAAATGATGCAACCAGCAGGCAGGAGAAGGTTGTGCACGGTTCTTGACACCCTCTGTGAATCCCTCCACTGGCTTCCTATCCAGTCCAGAATCAGATTCAATATACTGTGTCTCGTCTCAGGGCCGGATTTAGGCCAAGGCCACCTAGGCCATAGCCTAGGGCACCACAGGAGCAAGGGCACCAAAGCAGCAGGCTAAACTGGTTCAGCAAGCAAGGAGATCAGGCAAGCACCTGATCGCAGTAATCTGCTGCTAGCCGCCTGTGCAGCAGCCATCCTGCTCTGTGCACATTTGCATTGTGGCCAGTGGCTATGGACTTGGACAGCATTGTAGACGGAAAGGAAGAGGAAGCTTCTGCACTGGAGATGAGCAAAGAAACAAGTGATAGTGATGGCTGTTGTGTGAAGGTGAGCTGGCTATCTATACTGAAAGGGGTGTGTTGGAAAAGGAGGAATTAAGGAAGTCATCTGGCGACCTATATTGGAGGAAAAGGGGGGAGGGGTCATCTGGCTACTTATACTGGAGGGAAGTGGGGAGGGGGTTATCTCACTACCTATACTGAAGGGGGGCGGCTGTTGACAGTCGCCTTGGGTGGTAAAGAGTAGAAATCCGGCCCCGTCTGGCCTACAAATCTGTCCACAAAACCTGCCTAACTCACATTACTCAGATCTTACTCAGAGGTACACACCTAGCCGCTCGCTCCGCTCCTCCAATGAATTTCGCCTGACTGCTCCCCGTAACACCCAGTCCCATGCACGCCTCCAGGACTTCTCCCCCCATTAAAGGAAAACTTAAGGCAACTATAAAAAATGAGATTTACTCACCTGGGGCTCCCCTCAGCCCCCAGCAGCCGATCGGTGCCCTCGCAGCCCCACTCAGATGCTCCTGCACCCGCCGGCGAACACTTCCGGTTTGGCCGTCACCGGCCGACAGGCATGGGAACGCTAGTGATTCTTCGCGTTCCCAGCCTGTATATCGCCCCCTATGCTGCTATTGCGACCAGCTGGCCGCAATAGCAGCATAGGGGGCGATATACAGGCTGGGAACGCGAAGAATCACTCGCGTTCCCATGCCTGTCGGCCGGTGATGGCCAAACCGGAAGTGTTCGCCGGCGGGTGCAGGAGCATCTGAGCGGGGCTGCGAGGGCACCGATCAGCTGCTGGGGGCTGAGGGGAGCCCCAGGTGAGTAAATCTCATTTTCTATAGTTGCCTTAAGTTTTCCTTTAAGGTTGCCCCTACCTTCAAAATCTCCAAGAAGGCCCTCAAAATGCACCTTTTAACTCTGGCCTACCCCCCCCCCCCCCCCCCCCCACTGGTGCTCTTAATCCACAGCTGAACTCTGGTCACAATACTGATCTCTTTCTAAAGGTGCCCATACATGGTACAATTTTTCTTTTTTTTCGATTAGATAATTTAGTTTGATTATTCCGTTAGATCGAATGTAAAGATTTTTCCAGCATGTCGGATCAGATTTTTCTCGAAAAAACGGGATACTCGTTCAAATTTTTTGATCGAAAAAAAAAATGTTTTCAACTTTCATTCAATTTGATAGTTTAGATCAAATAAACGGGAAAATCAAACGTTTTTATTGTAACTACTTCTGAGCATATCTGCAAAGTTAAAGGAAGATCAAAGTCCACATTGTTCTGAATATGCATCTGCTAGCATTCTGCTAGGTGGCCTTCACGCTAATGCTTTCTTAAATTCTTTAGAATGTGTGGCTTTGTTCACTAGTATTTTATTGCACCACATCGGGACAGGGCTGGAATGTGATCTCAAGAAACAATGAATTTTAAATGGCAGACAAAAAGCTCTCGCTCATTAAGTTATATCATTGGCTTGTTCATGTCACTTTTTACAAACTAGTCAAGCATCCATGTGTTGAGATTTTAAATCTTCTAATAGTTGCAAAGCAGACAACTCCTAGAACAATTCTGCACATGTCAGACCATTGAGGGTTTGTGGAAAAGGTTGCACTAGCATGTCCATTTTACAGGGTATAGTAAAGGACAATTTCCATGTAATGATTGCAATGAAACAATCCATAATTTTGGCAGGTAATCTGTTTATCCATCAGTTCTAGGCACTGTGTTTAAATGTGAAGACAGCTTACAGCTGGCAGCTTTCCTCTCCTTCTGGAGCATTAGATTTAACAATTCAGTCAGACTGGCATCCCAAAATGGACATCTCGCGCCTGCTGTGCATACAAGAAGTTCGTATCTTAACAAGACAAAGGACTGAGATCCAGTAAGAAGACAAAAGCACATGGGCACAGAAATAAACGGGTGACTTCTCCAATCTTCTGAGAACAACTTATAGTATAAAATGTAACTGCAGCTTCCCTTTTGGTGCTTTAGGTAGTTGGACACTTCAAGATGGACTTAACTAGACTTTTAATAACTAAAAGTCTAGTGAAGTCTGGTCTGCCTGTTTGTGAGGACTACCATCTGATTGGTATCTTAATAAAAGTAGTTTCTAACAAAACTAGAATTCAACTTCTGAAATAAAGACAACTGCAGGACTCTTGTTTTGTCGTGATTCTTGCTCTTTAAACCCCACAAAAAGCATTGCCTTCAGAAGATAGAACAGAAGCCTCCTATATGGCTTTCTTGATGCTTGGGACAATGGTAGAAGCGGGAGAATGCAAGGCCATCAAATAGGACAATTCATTTTGACAATAGAAAAAAATAAGTTAAAACAAAAAATCAAGAGCAGGCAGACCGATATCTTGTAGTCTGGAGCCAAAGTAAGCTAAGATGGTGAAGTCCACAGGTATAGATAGAGAAATTAAGTGGTCCGAATACTTAAGCCGCATACACATACACACTAGATACATTTTTGAATAACATTTTATTGTTATGTGAGGTCTCAGCCAGGAATCTGGCAGGGTGTACAGCTGCCCCACGATGTCTATTAGCAAACCACCATAGCAGAAGGCAAGCAACAAATGAGCACACAGGCCTCATTCAATTCACTTTTTCTCCTAGGTGATATTTTTACACCTTATCAATAAAATGCCCTTTAAGCCACCAGCAAGCAAGAAAATACTCAAAACAAGGTCACCTGCTTTTTGGTATTTTTTCAATGGCAAAATGAAAAAATATCTCCTAGGAGAAAACTTTGGAGAAAGGGGGCCATGTGCAATTTACTTTTTCTTCTGAGTTTTCTCCTAGGAGATAATTTTTCATCTTCCATTTAAAATAACGTCTTAGCACTTTGCAGTCAAACGAGTATCAAAAAGTAGGTGAGCAAATACTGTCCAAATTATTTTGAGTATTTGCTTTGTTGCTGGTGGTTTAAAAGACATTTTATTTACAATTTGAGAAAATATCACCTAGGAGAAATCTCAGGTGAAAAAGTGAATTGCATATGGCCCACGGGGTGAATTGAATAAGTGAATTTGTTTTCTTTACTTACCCATGCTGCAGCATTTCTATACAGTGCTCATTCCCTGAACTATCACCATAATCATTGATCTATAATCACGGAGGGTGACAACTATGTGTGTCTACAGGGCTTTAGCCTCATTACCGTCAATAGCAACACTAAACATTTCTCTAGTAGGAATAGGAAAATATAAAAGAGGAGAAAAGCCAAGAGAAGGCATGGCCTTGAATGAATAGATAGAAAAGAATTTAGAATATTGACACTTTTGGAAGCTGAAGACTCATAGGAGTAAAGATGGCATAGAAGCCTTTACATTTAGTAGCTAGTAAATTAAGACCAGTTTCAATTTATAAAATGGGCCTAAACATAACCTGTATTCACTTTTTTATATATACTATCTTTTATTCAAATTTTCAAAATGCAAATATACATGTTCGTAGCAAAATTAACCTGTATTCACTTTAAATGTCAGAACATCCAGTAATACACCGAGGAACTAAATAAAACAGAGCAACGGGTCATCTTAATGCAGTGCCAGGAGACTTCATTCTGGAGACTCTCCATACCAATAGGTAAGTAGCGGGGCATTGCTAGCCCCAAAGATCAGTGGCACATGCCCCGGATCTATTCTGGGGTTCCCTGGATGTCCCCCAGGCAGGGTAGAGGCACCACAGCACCCAGCATGGCACCGCACAGTACCCAGCATGCCCCACAGAAGCACCACAGCCCCCAGCATGGCACTACACAGCACCCAATATGGCATTACTGCACCCAGCAGGGCATTAAAACACCGAGCTTGCCCCATAGAGGCACCATAGCACCCAGCATGGCACTATGGTGCCTCTATGTGGACATATTGGGTGCCGTGATGCCATGCTAGGTGCTGTGATGTCTTTATGGGGGCATGCAGGGAACTGTGGTGGGGTGGGAGGGGTCCACTATAAGGTCAGGGAATGCTTTGGGGGAACTGCCAGACAACCTGGCAGCAGGCCAGCATGACCAGCAGGAAGCCAGACTAGCCAGTACAGAAGTCAGGCAACTCTGCCTAGTTATGTTTAAGTGACACTGTGATATGCTGCATTTTTTTTTAATTCCTGTCCATGGCCATGACCACATTTTTAGGCTAGAGTGCCCCAATCTCCTAGGATCCTAGCAATGCCCTTGGTAAGTAGCAAGATTAGGTCAGTTTATAGTTATGATTTTAGGCTATGTTTGTTGTATAACAAATACATTTTCAAACAGAAAATACAACTCCAGTTACCATGGTTGGTAACTCTCTCTCCCTCTCTCATTCTCTCGATCTTCTCTCTCTCTCTCTCTCCCTCTCTCCCTCTCTCATTCTCCTCTCTCTCTCTCTCTCTCTCTCTCTCTCTCTCTCTCTCTCTCTATATATATATATATATATATATATATATACTGCCTAAACATTGTTAAATAAATACTTTATATTGAATCAGATATCTGCTGAACACACCTGCTCCATGAGACATGAGTTCTTTGCTGACCATAATCAATACCCCCCCCCCCCCCCCGCTACCCCTCCGGCTCGGCGGCCGCCCCCCCCCCCCCCCCCCCCCCCGCACCCACGGACGGGCGGGTGCCGACCCTAGAAGTTTGCCGCCTGAGGCAAAAGTTTCACCCTGCCTCATGAGCGGGCCGGCCCTGCGCAGCCATTGTAAATGCACACCCTTCTCCACCCTTGAAACAAAAAACCATCCCATGGAGATCGTAAGCTATGTACCCACGTCGCAATTTTTCGGACGATTTTCCTGACGACCGGCGATCTTTTGAGAGTTCTCTGTTGGTGGGGTCTGATCACCCCCCAGTTGTTTATTTTTTTAAAATAAATATTTGTGTGTGTTTTTGTGTGATTTTTTTAATATTTTCCTTTTTTTTTTCAACAAACCCCTCCCTCCCTCCAGCCGGCCAATCCTGGCGATTGGCTGTCATAGGCTTCTGCCTATGAGAGCCGATAGCTCTCTTGTCCCCCAGGGGGACAGCCGTGTCACACGGCTGTCCCCAGTACAGCGATGCTGCCATTCGCAGCGCTGTACATGTAAATAGACAGCGATCACGCCGTCTAACAGTCTTCTGAGCGTTTCGGAGACTGAAGACGGGGCGGAGCTCCGCCCCCCAAGCAGTAGATTCGCATGCAGGCTGCGCGCGATCGCCTGCATTAGCTGGCCCAAGGACTTTACACCAATCGCCATTAGGCGGTCCTGGGGCTGCCGCCGCGGCCACGCCCATCGGCGTGACACGGTCGGCAGGAGGTTAAGATCCCTGACGACTCGGCGCAAAGTACCGCGATCACTTGACTTCTTGTTCGCCCCCGCCGTGTAACATTGCGTACATCACGTGCAGAAAGAGGCGCTGCTTAACAACTGACGTCAAGGGGATGCCACTGGACCTGTCAGGTGGTGAGTACAAGGCTTTTTATTCATGTACTGCATCATATAAAGCATAAACTCCTTCACATCTATGTTTAAATTCACATTTGCAATGTAAAACAAAGTTATACAGTAAACAACAAACCTTCTAATTCAAACCTAGTTGTTTACTCTTCTCAACAGGCCTCTAGATCTGTATGTGGCATTCTATGATCACAATGATAAGCCCAATCTGCTGAGCGAAGCTTCATGAAGTTAAGGCCACCATCCTTTATATGCCTTGTTTGAGGATGAGTGAGTAATTTCTCCACAGCAGACCTCTAGATCATCAGACAGCCCCTGTGGTACCTGCATTCATTAATAATTCAGTGCTACTTCCTCTCCATTTTATCCTCCAGCTCTCTTCAAGTCCAACCATGACTTTCCTGAAGTGTGGTTGTTCATTGTCCCTCCTTCTGTTGGTGTATCTCTCTGAAGCGCTCCCCTATTGTGTCACTTCTGGTCTTTACTTGTGACCACTCAAAGTTTTTATGCCAAATCTGTATTGCAGCATTTACTGATATGCAGCTGAAAGCTGTGCATATTTAAATGGAAGAGACAGAAGTGGAGACACAATGTGGAGAAATAACCTTACATGTGTGGAGTAATAGAGGCAGGTGTTATATGTGTTATATGTTATATGATGTAGGACACAAATATAAGAACTCCGTGAATCTTGCTTAAACGGCTGAGAAGGTGTGTCTGATAAACTTGTGTAATGTATGTAGTGTAGATATACAGTGAGGGTTAACTAGAATTACCATTCTAAATTAGTTTTAACATTAGTACAGTGAGAAATAGGTCAGTGTTAGGAATTGCTTACAGGGCTAAATATAGGACCATAAGGAAGACTGGGGCTGTTGGCAAAGTCTGTCAAGTAAAAGGTTAACAAGGTGTGTTCATGTGTTGGGTGGCTATGCCGCCCTGCATCACTCTTCCCCGCCGCAAGGGCCATGTAAATATATGAAGACTTGCACACTTAATGCGATGAGGCACGGTGCGCAGGAAGTATTCAAATCGCCGCAATACTGACGCAGAGTCTGCAGCGCAGTACCGTATGATCCGTGCCTATCACACTGATTATGCAGCAATACAAGTCATTGGGTGACCCAGTAAGGGTGCACGACAGGAGTGCAGTGTGACACACGGCGCGCATGCGCAGACCAACAGGAATTGCAGTTACATACTTCTTGTCCAGCAGGGAGTTCGTCACTAGCCAGGGGGCGGGCCTATGCATATGACCCTGTCACCGCACAGTTGCGCGGGGTCATATGAAGCCTAGTTTCTGCGGTTACGATGCTCGCATCGAATAAAACAACACTAAGGGTGGTCATACATGGTACAATTTTTCAATTTTTTCGATTAGATAATTTAGTTGATTATTCCGTTAGATCGAATATACAGATTTTTCCAGCATGTCCGATCTGATTTTTCTCGAAAAAATAATTATCGTTCAAATTTCTTGATCGAAAAAAAAATATTTTCAACTTTCATTTGATTTGATCATTAGATTGAATAAACGGAATAATCGAACATTTTTATTGTACCATGTATGGCCACCATAAAGGAGAACGCTAGGAAGTACATTTAAGAAGCACTGCATAATAATATCATTTTTCATCTATGAAGTAAAGCAGTCATCAGTCTTAACACAGCAAGCAGTGGAAAGAGATGTTTTCTGTACTCATTGTAAAATCCTTTT